>NC_062572.1:36943878-37053878 GCF_022837055.1 Prionailurus viverrinus
CCAGGACCTCTTAACCATCACTATGGTTAAATCCAAGTCCAGATCAAGACCTTTGGAAGCCATAAGCTCTGGAGAGTATGTCGTCTTCCAGTGCCTTCTCTGTATGTAACGCAAAAGACAAAGCAGAGGAAATTTAATACAAATTTAAGAAAGGTGTTAGGGGTTGAAATGTGTGTTCCAAAAAGTTATGTTGAAATTCTAACCCCTGCACCTCAGAATGTGACCTCATTTGAAAATAGGGTCGTTGCAGATGTAATTAGTTAAATTAAGATGAGGTCATACTGGAGTCGGGTGGGCTCAGATCCAGCATGACTTCATGTGAAGAAGAGAAGAGGCACAGACACATGAAGGGGAAGGTCGTGTGATGACTGAGGCGGAGATTGATGTGCTAAAGCTGTAAGTCAAGGGAAAGAAAAGATTGCTGGCAGGACACCTGCTGGAAGAGGCAGGGAAGGGTTCACCCCTGCAGGTTTCAGAGCCAGCATGGCCCTGCCTGATTTCCCACTTCTGACCACCAGAACTGGAGAGAGAATCAATTTCTGTTGTTCTAAACCGCCCAGCCCAGGGTCCTTTGCTGCAGGTGCCCTAGCAAACTATAGTTGATCCTTGAACAGTGTGGGGGTTAGAGGTGCTGATGCTCCCCCCTTCCCACACAGTTGAAAATCTGTGTATGACTTTTGCCCCCCGCCAAATCTTAGCTACAAATAGCCCACTGTTGACTGGAAGCCTTACTGATAACATGAACAGCCAACTAACACATATCTTGCATGTTATATGTATCTACGGGATTCTTACAATAAAATAGGCTGGAGAAAAGAAAACGTTAAAAGAAAATCACAAGGAAGAGAAAATATATTTATAGTACTGTACTGTCTTTATTGGAAAATAACCCATGTTATACATGTATATATATATGTATACGTATATGTATATATACATATATATACATGCACACACACACCTGCTCAGTTCAAACCTATGTTGTTCAAGGGTCAGCTGTGATGTGAAGGACCAAGGGATTCTGATTTTTTGTCATGATTAATTATTTCAATGCTTTTTTTGTTTCTTTCAGAAGATATGAAATTCTTCCCTAAAACTCTGCTCCTTGTCCATCTTTTTGGGTGCCTCTGATTTCCTGATGCTCTAGGTACAACCTTGGTATGCCCTTGTATTTGTCAGAACTGAAGTTCTTTTCTCTCTGATCCCATAAGATTTTCAGTGATGGACTGTTGTCACCAAGACACTAGTCCATGTTCTACCTTTAGGACTCAGTTCTGGGGTAAAGCCAGTTACTGCCTTGGAATCCCAAGAACCAATCTGGCTGAACCCGTGTTGCCCCTAGATGATAGAAGTGCCCTCAACACCAGGAAGCCTTCACTGCTGGACATAGTAGGTCCGGGGAAAGTGACCAACAATAGAGCTAAAGGCACGGTCAAGGTGACTTGTGAGGATCGGTGTCTACCCCACCCCATACTCTATTGCCTATCACCTCTGTACAGTTTTGACAAATAGTTATTTGACATTTTCTCAATGTTATGTCAAGTGCTGTGCAAAAGCAGCTGAGAGACAAGTCCTCTAGTGGCCTCTTCTAATTCATGGCCTTTCCATGTCAAAATCCTGCATTTCCTCTAGAAAGAACTTTTAGAATTTTGGAAGATCGTCTGGCCAGAATGAGGTCACATGCTTTGAAACCAATTGCCAGCAAAGGAAATAGGTCCATCATCAAAGGTTACCTCTTGTCCTGGGTATATTGTCAGTCTCCATGAATTACTGGGGGAGAGCTGGACACCCGAGTGAAATTAGGGCTTGGGTAGCAAGGAAGAAGGTGGGAATGGATGTTGGGTAGGCATCCAACAGTTCCTACTGTCAGTGCCAGCCTCAAACATGGCAGCATATTGGCTGCTCTCCTTCTATGCTTGTGAACCCACCTGTCTGTGACTTCACCCCAGCCATCCGGTCCTAGCAAGAAGGTCCTGCCTGCATGACTGTCCTGTCTTCCTTCTGCTCTGGCATCCACTCTCCCAGTCCTAGGTTTCTGGCTGACACAGCCCTACTTGTAAGGTAAGGAAAGGCAAATGACAGCCTGAGCTGGATAATAGGACCCAGACAAAGATAGAGAGATAACAAATGCTTACCACATGTTTTGGGACCAGTAGGGGTCAGGAATTTTGGAAGAAGAGACACACAATCAGAGGAGATTAAATAACTCATTTATTCAACATGCTTAAATCAATCACCTCTTAAGTGCTTGGGCCTGGGGGCATAATCCTGGACAAGAGGATGCAGTCTCTGTGATGGACATTCCCAGGGTCACTCTCCGACCTTTCCCAGTCTGTTCTGAGCCCAGGAGGTGACCTGTCCAGGATGCCAGGACAGGCCTCTCACCCTCCGGCTTCCAGGTGGGGTTTGGCCCATTTGAGGCAACAGGAGGAGATCAGAAGTGGGGAGAGAGCGAGGGTGAGTTCTTATTCTTCAAGTTCCAACCCTGTTGGATTACTACGGGTCACCTACGTGTCTCTTAATGACATGCCATCTGCTCCTTTTATTTTGCTTTATCACTATGTTAGTTTTTCCCACACGAAAATATTTCCAGTTGAAATTTTTAGATACTGCCTTTCATTTGACCTGAATATTTTTACCTGCTTGAAATGGCTCAACTGGAATAATACGCTTGTCTCCATTTTATTATTTAATAACATAACATACTATTGCAGTTTATGCTGCCTAATAAAGTGATCCTTAGAATATGTGTGTGGGGGGTGTGGTGTCAAAAATGGGGAATCTGGGGGCGTCTGGGTGGCGCAGTCGGTTAAGCGTCCGACTTCAGCCGGGTCACGATCTCGTGGCCCGTGAGTTCGAGCTCCGCGTCAGGCTCTGGGCTGAAGGCTCGGAGCCTGGAGCCTGTTTCCGATTCTGTGTCTCCCTCTCTCTCTGCCCCTCCCCCGTTCATGCTCTGTCTCTCTCTGTCCCAAAAATAAATAAAAAACGTTGAAAAAAAAATTAAAAAAATAAATAAATAAAATAAAAAAATGGGGAATCTGAACATTCTGGTAGTTACATACAATGGAGTCTACATTAACATCTTGCACTCTGGATTGTGAAAAAAAGTTACACACACACATATACACGGTGCTTCAAAAAACGCAAGTGGGTACTTTCAAAAGCAACCACCTTTTGGTCAAGATGTTTTATTATTTATTTGTTTGTTTGTTTGTTTTAAGTAGGCTTCACACCCAGTGTGGAGCCCAGGTAGGGGCTTGAACCAGCAACCATGAGATCAAGATCTGAGCTGAGTTCAAGAGTCTAACACTTAACCAACTGAGTCACCTAGGTCCCCATCAAGATGTTTTGTTTTGTTTTATTTTATTTTATTTTATTTTATTTTATTTTATTTTATTTTATTTTATTTTTTAAGCTTATTTATTTATTTTGAGAGAGAGTGCAGAGAAGGGGAAGAGAAAGGGGGGGAGAGAGAGAGAGAGAGAGAGAGAGAGGGAGAGAGAGAGAATCCCAAGCAGGCTCCTCACCGTCAGCGCAGAGCCCAATGAGAGTCTCCATCTCACAAACCCTGAGATCATGACCTGAGCCAAAACGAAGAGGCAGATGCTTAACCGACTGAGCCACCCAGGTGCCCTGTCAAGATGTTTTAGATGTGAGCTTTTTTCTTCAAAGGAAACAAATATGGATGATATGCTCATTCTCCCTAGACAGTTTACTGCATCGGAATCATTCCATTATTTTATGTTTTTTAATTTGTTATTTTACCACAATTCTTATATTTTTAATGTTTTTATTATTTATTTTTGAGAGAGACAGAGTATAACTGGAGGAGGGGCAGAGAAAGAGGGAGGCACAGAATCCGAAGCAGGCTTCAGGCTCTGAGCTGTCAGCACACAGCCCGACGCGGGGCTCAAACTCACAAACTGCGAGATCATGACCGGAACTGAAGTCGGAGGCTTAACCAACTGGGCCACCCGGGCACCCCTGAATCGTTCCATTATTAATCAGAAGTTCTGCAACGGTCTATTGTTTTCCATCAATTAGTGGCTTTTCTTTTTGACAGAATGAGATGCGTGTGATGGACCCTTCTTTTCTTTCTTCTTTCCAACCTCTCCTGCCTCCTTGTATGTAAATGAGCCGAAGGTGGCCATGGTACTATGGTCCATCGGTTGTTTATGTGTTCACATCAGCAGAGACCCATTAGCTCAAAAGCCTGAAGGTGGCAAATAAACTCTTCTATATCCAGCTGTTTTAACCATAGCCTCAATGAGTAGATTTTTAGCCATTTAGATCCTGCTTGCTTTGTATAGCCCAAGAAAATGTGCCTAATTTCTGCTAGCCATGGATCAGGTAAACCAGGACTATGAAGACCCCAAGCTGCTCTTTGGAGCTCTCTGATCCAGGGACTCTGTCCAGAGACTCTGTCCAGCCATGGAAGACCCCTTTCTGATCCTCTTATTGCCCAGGAGCTCCCTTGCTGAGCTGGGGTCTCTGGACAGTCTCCTGCCATCAGACACTTCCTCACATGCAATGCAAAAGCCCGATGACGCTTGCATGTGCTACTGTCACCTGGTGGTCATGTCTTTTTCCTTGATCATCTCTGAAATTCCTTGAATCCCCTACACTTCTATCCAAAAACGGTCCTCTGTTTTTTCTTGAGAATGTCAAGTATCTAATCAGGACAGTACACCTAACATCACAAAACTCAGAAAGTGGGAACTACAGGGTGGCTCCCAAATGTCTGTGTAGATGGCTCTAGTGATGGCAGAAAAGCTAATGACTGCATTTTGATCTTGGCATAATATGTGGAAGCCTGAATGTAGATTTCAATTGGAAGAAGAAGAAGAAACTGAAAAAAGGCGGAGCTCAGATGAAAACCTGGACAGTTACCTAGAAATTGTTTCTTGTTTAAAATTCATGCATAGGGGCGTCTGGGTGGCTTAGTTGGTTGGGTGTTCCACCCTAGGTTTCAGCTCAGGTCACAATCTCCTGGTTCATGGGACCAAGCCCCATGTCGGCCTCCAGGCTGACAGCGTGGAACATGCTTGGGATTCTCTCTCTGCCCCTTTCCTGTTCATGTTCTCTCTCTCTCTCTCTCTCTCTCTCAAAATAAATAAATAAGCATTAAAAAATTCCTACATAAAGGCAGTAGAAATATTTCTGGCCCTCACAATCTGGAAAATCACAGAGCAAGTTTTGCTTTAGAAGAGTAATTACCTTTGTCAGGAATTATTTGATGTAGAAATCTACTCAAATTATCACAAGTCAAAAGTAGAATTTGTTGTCTTATACCCCAAAATGGGAGGTACAAACAGGCCCCATGATGAGATACATTTAGGAATTGGAAAGTCAGAAACAGAGTGTCATGGGCTGATTTGTGTCCCTCTCTAGATCCCCCCAATACAGAAGTTGAAGTCCTGCCCCCCAGTATCTCAGAATGTGACTGTGTTTGGAGATGAGGCCTTTAAGGAGGTGATTAAGGTAAAATAGGGTTATATGGGTAGGCTCTAATTCAATATGACTGCTGTCCTCATCAGAAGAGGTTAGGACACAGACACACAGAGGTAAGACCATGTAAGGACACGGGGAAGAGGCAGCCATCTACATTATAGGCCAGGGAGAGAGGTCTCAGGAGGAACCAACCCCACCAACACCTTGCTCTTGAACTTGTAGCCTCCATATATTTCTGTTGTTTAAGCACCACCCCCCCCCCACCCCCAGTCCTGGGACTTTGCTATGGCAACCCTAGCAAACTCACATACACAGGTCACTAGATTATGAGTCCCACATCTGTGGTATCCATAACCTCTCTTATATGCTCACCTCAGTTCCATTGCCCCGTTTATCTGCATCTACAGACGTCTTTCTTGGATTTAGTGCACATACGACAAAGATGGTCTTGCCACCCTTGGTTCCAGATGATTACTCTCAGCTCCAGCCTCAAACCATTTTCAGTCTCCCAAAGAGAGAACCTGACTAACCCCGTTGGGTCAAATGTCCATCCAGGTATGACAAGAGCTATGGCTGTTGGGGTAGGAGGGTGGAAACCTGGCCGTCCCAATCTGCTTGAGATGTCCGCAATGAGTAACCCTCAGGTACAGGGGCTGGGCTGAGGCAGGTGTCCCAAGGAGTGAGCTACTGTAGTTGTTATAAGCAAATCTTAGAGATGAAAGTGTAATCGTCAGACAAAGCCAGCACAATATGGTCCATTGGAGTGGCCCAAACTTTTAAAAAAAAAATTTTTTTTTAATGTTTATTTATTTTTGAGAGAGACAGAGACAGAATGCTAGTGGGTTGGGGCAGAGAGAGAGGGAGGCACCGAATCTGAAGCAGGCTCCAGGCTCCGAGCTGTCAGCACAGAGTCCAACATGGGGCTCAAACTCACGAGCTGTGAGGTCATGACCTGAGCCGAAGTCGGACGCTCAACGACTGAGCCACCCAGGCGGCCCTGGCCCAAACTTCTTATATCCTCTTTGTCTAAACTGGTATGTGGACAATGGAACATAATGGTGGGAAGACATGACTCCAGCAGCTTATTCCAAAAAGGCTGGATGCCACATATAAGTCTGTGAAGACTTTAATCATGAGCAGGGAAAGAGCAGGACTGAGCTTCTCTCTCTCATTCACGCACACACACACACACACGCACCTACATCTGCATACACGTGCACACGCACACAGTCCTCAGCTGTCATTTTGTGATGTTTCTCTGCTTTAATACTGTCCTTGCGTTTCAAACACAGTCAAATGCACACACCTGGGGGCAGAATGGAAAGGAAACAACCAGTGTGCTTTTGTGTGTGTCTTGTAAGGGTAGATGAAGATCCTACCTCTAAATAAGGATGGTCTCATGTCCCTGGAACATTTTACCTAAGCAAGTATACATGCTTTTTCTCAAAAAAAAAAAAAAAAAAAAAAAAAAAGGAAATTTAGAAAATGTAAAGATACCAATTGATGTATTCGGTTTCAGGTTCCAGAAATTGAACAGGGACAAGCTTTAGCAAGAAAGGGAAGTTGAGTTTTAGGCTCTGGGCATGGCTCATGGAAACCACAGAGTAACACAAATGGAGCCCGGGACTGAACGGGAGCCAGACTCCAGCACCTTCAGGATTTTCTCTCACCTCTCATCCAATGCCTCCGTCGGGTGTCAGTTCCATGGGATCTCTCTTGTTACCTGTCTCTGCTTCCCAGTTCCAAGAAGAGGAAAAGGCTATCTGCAGCTCCCAGAAAGAAAACATATAAACTCTCATCTCTTTTTCCATTTCCAAAGTCATAGGGAAAGCCTCTGGTGGTCCTGGCTTGGGTCTGTGCTCCACCTTTAGACCAGCAAAGAGCAGCAAAGAAGGCGGCCCTCGCCTAAGAACAGGACAGCTTGATGTAAACAGATTCATGGGCCGGGGAGGCCAATTCCAGAAAAGTGCAGAGGGATGGTGGAGATGATGTGGTCTGTGAGCTGGGGAGACAAAATTACAGCCGTCTGCTTCCACAAACAGGCAGAAATGGGGAGAAGACTTATACCACGTAGAGATAACAGTTGGAACATTTGAATACTTTTTTCTTCTTTTCACTGAGAAAGGACATTTTCTATCCACACTTTAAGATAGAAACAGTGGTAGGATCGTGTGGGTGTTTCTAAGTTTTCTTTTCTTTTTTTAAAAATTTTTAATGTTTATTTATTTTTGAGACAGAGCATGAGCAGGGGAGGGGCAAAGAAAGAGGGAGACACAGAATCCGAAACAGGCTCCAGGCTCTGAGCTGTCAGCGCAGAGCCCGACGCGGGGCTCGAACCCACGGACCGCGAGATCATGACCTGAGCCGAAGTCGGCCGCTCAACCAACTGAGCCACCCAGGCGCCCCTCTAGGTTTTCTTTTAATATTTTTGTGTATTTTCTAAGTTCTCATGTGAGTCCACTTTTATCATTTGTCAAAAATCACTATATTTAAAAAGTAATAAGAGAGTATTTCAGGAGACATCACATTTTTTGAAGTTTTATTTCTGTCTTCTGAACACTTTCTCACCGGTGCGCTGAACAGACTTGATTCATGGGGTGCCATCATGAAATAATTTTATCTTGTCTGTCCCTGTGCTTTAATATTTGTTCAGTGGGACTAGTTTTTCTCCATCCCTGGATAAAAACGCAGGCAGCCTGATGGCTTTGGGTTCACTCCTAAGTAATACAAATTGTCTCAGTACAGAAATGAGGATATCCAGTCGCTGGAAGGTTTCGTAACTCAAACTTGATTCGACTGAGGTGTCTGTCCCTTACCAGGTAGGAAGCCTATGGCTGAGAGACCTCCAATGTTCTGTTCTATTTTTTTTTTTTCCCAAACCTCGTCCCTTTGCTAGCCATGGCTTCTGACACCTGCAGGATTGGGGTTACCTGGGGATAATGGGGAGACAAGAGAAGAAATGGTCTGTATTAAGCTGATACTGTCATGAGCTGGCTTCTTGCTCTCTGGTGCTGGCAGATTCCGTCTCATGAGCCATTGTATGAGTACCTCAGGAGTCTTCCTTCAGCCACCCACCCAAGGGGGCACCTCCCGTTTGCAGTTCCCTAGTTGGGGGTGATGATTTTCTTCTGGTTCATTGTTTGTGTTTTGCCCAGAGCTATACCTGCCACTGTTTGCCCCTGCGGGGGGCTCTCTTGGACAAGACCTGACCAGCAATGGCTTTCTCATAGGTAGGAGGCGTTCATGCCCATTTGCAGCACCCCCACCCCCAAACAGCCACTGTCCCTCCCCTGGGCCATTGGTGGAGCACAGCATCCCTCATTCTTCTATATTTCTACAAGTGGCAACCAGACACCGGTCTCCGGGGTCGCCACTGCACGGGACACAAACTAGGCTCTCCCGTAATGCCTTTCTCAGCAATCGAATTGAGGTCAGGTGTTCCCCACCACTCCCCCAGGGGCTGGGACTTAAAGCACATCAACAGCTCTCTCTATAAGTCCTCTGGACAAATCCCCCCAATCTCCCCACATTCTGATCTTCAGTGTAGGCCAGGATTGCAGTTTCTCACCACTTACCTTAAAAGCAGGCATCTTTATCTGGAAGCTCAGTTTGGCCTATGATCTTCCTGATGTCAGGGTCTCAGCTCAAACTTGCATTTTTATATCCTCTAATACACTACAGAATGCCCCCTCCTCTTTAATTTTAAGGGAATGGATGGATAAATGAATGGGTGAATAAATAAATAAATAAATATTGCTTTATCCTTGAAAGCCTTTTTTTTTTTTTTTTTTTGAAAATTTTAAAATGCAACAATGCTTTGCTCGCCCGGCATCCATTCTTAAACATCACACATCTGAGGGGTTATGCGGTACTCTGCTTCAGAATTAACACTGGAAATGATAATACCTTTCATTTATGTAGCACTTTCGAGCTGGAAAAAAAAGAGTGCTTCCAAATTGCTTGTTTCTGTACTCAACTTCTCAGAATTAGGAGACATAAAAGAACCATCAGAAAAAAGACAGAGCCGTGAATAATGTGTCCCTTTGTGTCTGCCTCAAGCTTGTAAGTAAGCAAGAAAGTGCACGAGGGATTTTAAAACTTTGGAAGATTTGCACCTCAATCGAGATTACAGTTTTTGTTTTCCTTTCTTTTCTTTTCTTTCTTTTTTTTTTTTGAGAGAGAGAAAGAGCGCGTGAGCTGGGGGAGAGGGGCAGAGGAAGAGGGAGAGAGAGAGAATCCCAAGCAAGCTCCATGCCCAACACGAAGCCCCACTCGGGGCTCAGTTTCATGACTGTGAGATTAAGACCTGAGCTGAAATCAAGAGTCGGACGTTCAATTGAGTGAGCCACCCGGGCGCCCCTACAGAGTTTTTATTTTTAAGCAGTTTCTACAATCAGCGTGGGGCTTGAACTCACAACCTCAAGATCAAGAGTTGCACACTCTAGGGGCGCCTGGGTGGCTCAGTCGGTTGAACGCCCGACTTCGGTTCAGGTCATGATCTCACAGTTTGCAAGTTCGAGCCCTGCATCAGGCTCTGTGCTGACAGTTCAGAGCCTGGAGCCTGCTTTGGATTCTGTGTCTCCCTCTTTCTCTGCCCTTCCCCCACTCACACTCTGTCTCTCTCTTCTCTCAAAAATAAATAAACATAAAAAAAAAAAAAAAGAAGAGTTGCACGCTCCACAGACTAAGCCAGCCAGGTGCCCCGAGATTACAGTCTTTTGTATGGTTCAGAAATTCTTCCAGATTTACTCATTGATGGTCATACTATTAAAAAAAAAAAACAAAAACAAAACAAAACAAAACAAAAAAAAAACAACAACAACTAGATCTTTCTTGTTTTTCCCTGAAAGGAAGCATTCCAATTTGAAGATTAATCTCAATGATGCTGTATTTTAATAACCGAACACATTTGAAGATATTAATGGCGTGTCATAGGACTGCTCTCCGGGCGACGCTCTCAAGGAGTGTTTTATACTTGTGGTCATGAGACCAAGTGAGGCTGTCCTATGCAGGGTGTTTGCGAGGAGGTCAGGGGCCAGGCCACTCCGTCTCACAGACAATATATGTTTCTTTCACTGCCACCTTAATTGCACTTCCAAAGTCTGAAGTCACTGCTCCTTACTGGGACTAATCATTTTATTTGGAATAATGCCTTCTTAATGGTGGAGCTGTGGCTTTCTGCCTCAAAAAAAAAAAGTGCAAATTAAAAAAAAAAAAATCTCACCTTCTTCTCTTTTTCCCTTTCTCCCTCCCCCTCTTCCCTCTCCTTCCCCCTGTCTATTTTGTTCTCTGCATAAACCACCCACTCCAACTTTAGTCCAACTGAAGATGTGCATCTTAGCATTTGCTTGGTGACTGAGCCTCTATTTTTCCCCCGCTGGGGAGAGAGGGGCGTAAAAGCACTGGCGGTCAGAAATTAAGGTCTGCCTCTTCTTCCTATGGTCCTTCCTCCTGGTGCCTGGACGGGAGGCACAGAAAATCCCCTGCAGCCCCACCCACACGTCCAGCCGTGGTCGGAACCGCAGAAAGCCACCCGGCCTCTTTGAGGAAGTGGGCTAACCTTGGTCTTTTTCTTCTGATGACTTCTTCAATTTCATATCTCTGACTACATAGCTAAGAAATACACTGAGAGAATATGGGTTTCTCTAGCAGTAATATGGCGCCTATAAAAACTCTTAGTCCTGGAGTCAGGGGTCAGGGGGCTGCGCTGTATTCTTTAGCTCACGTCAGGAAGGATGCCGCATTGCTATGACCTCCCAGAATCCGCACCCAGGCACGATCCAGCCGGCCGGACATTATGGCAACATTTTTTCCTTTCAGGGCTGCTGCACCTTTGAATGTGACCTGGGTCTTCCCATGCAATGTTGCTTTATCATCTAATGAATGTATCAGTTTATGCAACAAACAAATGTTACTGAGTAAGTCTACCAGACACTCCTGTGTTAGCTGATTTAAAGGAGGTTTAGAAAAGGATCCCCGCCTTTTGAGAATTCACAGTTCAGGAGAAAACACGGGTCTCCTCTGTACCTGCCTACCACTCCCAGCACCCAGTGTATTGAATGTATTGAGTACAAATGGGAAAAATTCTAGCTGCCTTTGTAAAATACGGGTGTTTCTGATTAGAGATGCATGCCGCGAAGGGGTAAGAATCTGCCGCTTTGGTAAAGATTTTAGGGATCTCATGGTTTGGGGAAAGAAGGGAAATCCCGTCTAAGCAAAAGGGAAGTGGTTGCCCCTTGCATCCTCTACCAGTTAAAAAAACCCACCAGAAACCCCCCCCCCCGAAAGACAGGGCCCGCGGTGAGACTTTCTGGATTTTGGATACAGCACATGCCGCACTGCTCTGATCTGCTTATTGTATGACTCAGAAGGCTACCAGGTTTTTAAGTTTACTCATCTATTTTGAGAGAGAGAAAGTGAGAGTGGGGGGGGGGGGCAGAGAGAGAGGAAAGAGTGAGAATCCCAAGCAGGCTCCGCACTGTGGAGCGGGACGGGGAGCTCGAACTCACAAACCGTGAGATCATGACCCGAGCCGTAGTCAGACGCTTAAACGACTGAGCCGCTCAGGCGTCCCACAAGGCTACCAGTTTTAAGTGAGGGCTCAGAGCAGGAGAGAGTTCTGGAGAAGGCCCAGGCCAGCCTTCTCCCAGGCCATTTCACCCAGCAGAACTGATGATATTAGCGGTATCCGTGGTGGATAAGGAGGCTGGATGACAAGTTCCCCCACTTCTGAAGTAAGGAGGCTGGATGACAAGTTCCCCCACTTCTGAAGTAATGCCATTCCACCTGCCATTTGGAAAACAGCTCTTGGTGTGCTCTCGGGTTCTCGTGGAGACTGACTTGCTCGCTAACCAGAGATATACCCAGTGCCTGTGTGACCGGAGCTGACCATCATGAACTGGTATGTCAGACCCACCATGTCACAAGCTTAGAAGGCAACGCTACATTCGAGATCGGTCCTGGCGGGCTCAGAAGACGCAAGTATTACCTAAACAGGTGGCCCGGAATCTCAAAATAACAGCCTTGCGACGATAATGCCTGCGCCCCAACTGAAACCTGGGGCTTAACAGGGGTGGGGGTAGGAAGAAGGCTTCCCCTCGCTAGCTGGCAGAGGAAGCAAAGATTCAGGTGTGGCTTATGGATGCGTTATCATGATATTTTGGAACTGGGCATGTCGCTACACAACAGCTCTGTTCACGAGTGGCCTTAAGGATAGTGCTGAAGGAAAATCCGGCCGGGGGCAGAGCTGCAAGTGACATTCTTCTTTGTTCCCTTGTGTGGAGATGCCGTCGGAGGGATGGGTAAACATGGATTTCTGGGCAGTGGCACAGGACTTGTTGACTGGGGGCCAGGGAGGAGCAAGACTCGAACTTCAGGTGAACTAGCAAAATGCAAGGTCTTCAAGGTGTACAGATGGGCTAAAATACAGTAGAGACGCTATTCTCGCATGAACAGGGTGTAAGAACTAGAAGGTCTATGACCTATCCACTTAGAGATGAGACCCAGAGCGTGATGCGTAAATAGTCCTGTGTCATAACCTCCCGTTAGCAGGAAAAGCGGTTGCTTAAAACCTACTATCAGGGTAACAGTTTCAGACGGCTGAAAAATTGTTGCATCTGCCTTGAGTGAACTTTATTCCTGTAGGATGGAAATTGACTTGGGATTTCATAGAACTTATAGAAGAGGTTTCAAAACTGCTTTGTGCCTTCTTATTTTTTTTTTAAATTTTTTTTAACGTTTATTTATTTTTGAGACAGAGAGAGACAGAGCATGAACGGGCGAGGGGCAGAGAGAGAGGGAGACACAGAATCTGAAACAGGCTCCAGGCTCTGAGCGGTCAGCACAGAGCCCGACGCAGGGCTCGATCTCACGGACCCGTGAGATCATGACCTGAGCCGAAGTCGGACGCTTAACCGACCAAGCCACCTAGGCGCCCCGCTTTGTGCCTTCTTACAAAGAAATATTTGTTTATTCGATATTTACATGTGTTTATTTATATGTCTCTTTTGAGACATGCTTTCATTATACTCTAGCGGCAATGTTGCGGGTGACCTTCACCCGCCTGAACCATTTTGGTGGCTGCCACCATTTACTAACAAGCAGCCGAGGGCCCTGTGTGATTACATTAGCTTAGGAAGTTTCCCACACAAGTAACTGGCAAGGATTAGGGTCCTGGGCTTGAAACGGCCAAAGAGAGAAATGGTGGGGCTGCCAGAGAAACCTGATGAATCCAAAGTAGCCAGTAAAACTGGGGTTCGTTAGAAGTAGTCAACATCTGGGGCGCCTGGGTGGCGCAGCCGGTTAAGCGTCCGACTTCAGCCAGGTCACGATCTCGCGGTCCGTGAGTTCGAGCCCCGTGTCGGGCTCTGGGCTGATGGCTCAGAGCCTGGAGCCTGTTTCCGATTCTGTGTCTCCCTCTCTTTCTGCCCCTCCCCCGTTCATGCTCTGTCTCTCTCTGTCTGAAAAATAAATAAACGTTGAAAAAAAAAGTAGTCAACATCTATACAAATACCCAATTTGTTGTTATAAAATAGGAGTAATGAAAACAGTATAGTGCTGGTATAGGGATAGACAAACAACGAGGACAGAACAAAGATCCTGGAAACATGCGTATGGATATTTGATTGATGACACAGGTGCACCATAGGACAGTGTGTTTTCCCACCCCAGACCTAGGACAGTCGGGCATCCACATGGCCACGGAATGAAATTAGACCCTACCTCACACGATCCTCCAAAACAAATTCCAGGTAGATCAGGGACTTAAATGGTAAGACAAAACTATATGTGGCTTTATAAGTTCACTTGGGAGCAAATCTGCATGACCTTAGAGAGGAGAGATTTCTTGTGCAAAACACAAAGAGCTCTATGCATACAGAAAAAAATTGATACTTTGCATTTGAAAGGAAGGATTTCTGCACATTTGGAGTACCTAAAGAATCATTGTAGGTAAGAAAAAGATGGACTGCCCAACAGAAAAAATGGGCAAAACATTTAAACATTTTACAAAGAGGTACTGCAAATGTCAATGACCTTTAAAAACCTTTTTTTTTTTTAAAATGTTTATTTATGTTTGAGAGAGAGTGAGCACAGGCAGGGCAGGGGCAGAGAGAGCGGGACAGAGGATCCAAAGCAGGTTCTGCACTGACAGCAGCGAGCCTGATGTGAGGCTTGAACTCGCAAACTGCGAGATCATAACCCGAGCCAAAGTCAGACGCTTAACCGACCGAGCCACCCAGGTGCCCTACAGATGTCAATGATCTTGTGCAAAGATGTTCGACTCTTTTAACAATTGGTGAAATGCAAATTCAAACCACCCAGCAACCAGATGGGCAAAAGTGAACTTGTACTGCAATACTCTGTCAAATTCTCTTTTTCTGGAGACTGCCCTATTCCAGAGACCCTCTGTTTTACCTGTGCAGAGAATAAATCTGTCTTCTGTCAGATGGGAGAGGGAGGTTTCCACTGCATAGAATTACAAAAAGGGCTGGGCCTTTTGTTTTTTAATTAAACATACAACCAATTGTCCTCACCTATGCTTTAATTCCTGAGTCCTTTGGAGGAATCATCGCTGTGTATCATGTTTCTTCTCAGCTTTCCCTGCTGCTGGCTTAAGATCCAATTTCTCTGGGTTTACTGAGTAATTTATCACTCTTTCATCTGTTTCTAGAGACTAAATTTTGTTGTCTCTTTTTCGTCCTTGAGGGATTATTACTTAAAAAAAAACAACAAAGAAAAACCTAAACCTTTCTCGTCATTTTAGTGGGATTTTGGGAGGAAAAGAATGTCTACAATTGGATATAAATTAATTCCCTATCTCTGAGTCAATGTTTTAGACAGTTGTTTGTAAAATAAGTTAGGAAAGGGGTGCCTGGGTAGCTCAGTCGATTAAGTGGCTGACTCTTGACTTTGGTTCAGGTCATGATCTCGAGGTTCGTGGGATCGAGCCTGCTTGGGGCTCTTCAACTGACAGCATGGAGCCTGCCTGGGATTCGCTCCCTCCCTCTCTCTCTCTCTGCCTCTCCCCCTCTCAAAATAAATAAATAAACTTAAAAAAGTTAAAGAAATAAAATAAGTTAAGAAAGAATCAAAATACGGTACCTCTGACCCAGTTGCTCATGGTCAACAGAAGAATAAAGCGCTGCACACGAACAAATGATTTTATCCATTTGTCATCAAATTTTCTGTCATTACTCTTTTCTTACTTTCTCATTTCAGCCCTCACATGGAGGAAAGCTTTAATGGGGGCCTTGAGCTGCGTGCCGGAAAAACCGCACCAGAATCAGCCAGATCTGAAGTAATGCCATTCCACCTGTCGTTTGGAAAACAATTCCTGGTGTTCAGGGTGGACTCTGGTCAGTCTCAGGAGGACCCTCCCTCTGGAGTGATTCAGAGGAAGGGAAGTTTCTCTTTTTTTGGAAGTATAGGGAGGTCACACACTTGTTTGAACTATAATTTGGATGTTTATAATAAAAATATAGTTTATTTTTACTGATCTGGCCTTCCCGCATAGGGGATGCAGCCAAAACTTTATTCAGTTTGGCCCAGTCCACTTTGGAAATGTTTGACTGTTTTTTGTAATATGCGCGGTCTCCGCAGACCTCCCCAGCCCCTACTTCCTTTCCTTCTTCTCTGGTGTTTGGGTTAGTGGAAGGGCTCACGGGGGCTTCTTCACAGAACAGGGCCTTGGGGCTCCTGAGGTCTCTGAGGCAGAAATTCATGGCAAAGAACTCTGGCCCATTGATTCTTTTGGCTTCGGTGATTCTTCCAGGAAGCATCAACTACCTCCTTTTGGCTGGCCAGGCCCTATCCTGTTTCTCACTGGTTAATGAAACCTGGTTAATGAAACTCCCAGATCAAAGACAAGGTTAATGAAACTCCCAGATCAAAGACAATGTTCAGGCAGCTCTCTGAGTCCAGGCCATGCTAACCCACTCGCCCATGGAAAAGATAACCTTTTCCTCAAGGAAAATCATACTATTTTACATACTTCTCATAAAAATACAACAAGCAAGGTGCCTGGGTGGCTCAGTTGGTTGGGTGTCCGACTCTTGATTCAGCTCATGTCATGATCCCAGGGTTGTGGGACTGAGCCCTGTGAATAGCTCCTTGCTGAATGTGGAGCCTGCTTACGATTCTCTCTCTCTCTCTCTCTCTCTCTCTCTCTCTCTCTCTGCTTCTCTCCCCCACTCACGCTCTCTCTCTCTCTCAAATAAAATTTTTTTAATTTAAAAAATACAACAGGCAATGATTTCAAAATCACACAAGTCAAATAAAGGAACACAAATCACAAAAAACTTAAATGATCTATAACAATAATTAGAAACATCAAATCATTAGGCTGTAATGAAGATTTTCATGGATATGAAAATCCCTGTATGAAATTCCAATGCATAATTGTTCCAAGATACTGTTTTCCAGAAATGATCATTAGATTTTCTAGCGACACTGTAGATCCCGAGTAATTTTTTTAAAGATTAATTTTGATCTCTCTGTCCCAAAAATAAATAAACGTTGAAAAAAAAATTTAAAAAAAAAGATTAATTTTGAGAATCTATATTCCCCACAGGCAACTGAAAATGGCAAAGTTAGATATATGTTAGGAGCTTCAGAAATATTCAAATGTGTCTGGTAAATTGATGTTGCAAATACATTGCAATTCTTCAAGAGGGTCACATTAAATATTAGAAAACCATCCAAGTTCTTTAGCTCCTCATGTCAATATCCCATTAATTTAACATTCCTTACCATCTTCCTCAGCCAATTTCAACTGTAAACTGAACATAGTTATAAGAATGCATGCTTATTGTATTCTTCAAATTACATATGCCTTCCAAACAATGAAAAGGTTATATTTTCGATATTATAAAACTTTCTTTTGAGGCTATTGTATCTAATATGGGAAAAAGAAAAATTAATTTTGAAATTGAGTTTGGGGTCTTAAATGATGGGGTCTGTAGTCTAAATGAGTATTCTTTTTTCTAGAATATTCCATATTTGAGAAGTTGATTTCATGTCAGAAGACTGCAATTTGTTCCGCCTAAATAACATTAAAAGAAGTAAATATTACTGCATTTTTCTTCAAAGAATTTCCTAATCCCTCTGATGCTTTCATGGGCATGAGTGTATTACATTTTTGTTACTGCATCACTTTGCTTATAATGCCAATTTCACTTTAACTATGATTTCAAAGGAATACTGGGTAAATACAGTTGAAAATAGCCATTTAAAATACCGTAACTCAGGCTTGCATTCTAAAATGTGTACCTTTCTTTATGTTTTCAACAATTTCTAAGTGGGTTAATCTGAAGCCTGATGGCATCCACCCGCCTTCTCACTGAAGATTTAATGGTTTCAAATTTATGCTTGGCAAATGTGTTCTTAATACATCCAATATTTACTGAAGCAGCAAAGAAGTTGTACAGTTCTCAGATATTAACAAGAATTCAGTGTTGTCAAAAGTTTTTGCTCCAACGTTCACTGACATATTTGAAAATGTGCAAAACAAGGAATATCGAATGCCCTAGAATTTTTGTGTATGACTCTGCTGTTGCCTCCCATTCTATTTTTTAGGCATATTTATGGCCTGCAAATATTTCTCTCTAAATTTGAATTTGGTATTAGAATATGCATAAATCCTCATCAACCATGTCATCTGTTGGGTAAAAGCCCACAAAATCTCTTCACACAGGATATTTGCATCTTGGAAATCCAGAAATCAATAATTATCTGTTCTCCATATGGGCTTTTATCTAAAACAACTGGGTAATATTTTGCATTTCTTACCTTATTCAAAATGATTTTACGCACCACACCTATTGTACTTCTATGGGGTTCTGTGTTTTAGTCCCTAAATAATGTGTAATATTTTGCATTGATCCTTGTATTCTGCGTAAATGTTCTGTTATAATGTTTCAATTTTAGTCATGGTTTTTGCCAAATGGAGAAAATTCCCCCATCACATTCATAAATGTTCTTAGATCACCCTTCGAACATTAACAAAGCTGTATCATATATATTATTCATTCAGTGTGCCCATAATCTTTTCCGTTTTCATATAGTTTCCATCCTGTTGCGTGGACACAGTACATTTTTTTGCAAACGAGTTTTTATTTTTAAATACTTACTGTGGAAGATGTTTTTGAAAATGTGCATTTCACTTATTTCATGTTTGGCAAGAACCCGTGACAATTGCTGACCACGTTTGCAACCATTATCATTCTTCAGTTGATTGTTTTCATCCCTAAAGAGTTAGCAATATAGACAATATACTGAATTTTTGCGATAGAAAAAGTAACAAGGATACAGTGATTTCTTTCCTCCATTTGGGAAGAATTTGCATGTAATGGGTTTCTAATCTTGCTTCTTGAACTAATTTTAGTTGGGTAAACTCTCTTGAGGTGGGTAATTTTCAACAAGAAGTTCTGGTGTGTAAAGTTCAAATCCTGCGAGCATGTACTTGGATAGGTGGAAAATATATTCGGTTTAGTGCATTTTCTAAAAAAAAAAAAACCTCTTGCAGTTTTTCTTGAAATGCGTCAGTAATGGTTAATATGGAATTAATGTATTTGACCACACCCTGCCTATCAGTGACACAGCCGTGTTATAATTTCCTTTGGAGTTGCTTTATTTTATTCTCGCATTTTTTACTTACTTTCTTAAAGATTTACTTAACAATCAAAATAATTTAATGATTTATGTTTTTGTTTAGTGGTCCTAATGATGAATAAAAATTTTTCCTGCCATCTCAGAAGGAAACAACATAATAGTTTAGCATTTTATCTTAGAAGTTTTAACTTTTAAGAATAACGTGTATTTAACAAGAGTCTCAATTTTAACAGCAGTTAATTTTTTACTGACAAAATTTTTGTAATAGCAAATTACACAATTGCAATATTAAAACAGATCATTTGTGGATGATTAATGGTAAATAAAAATTTTTTCCTTAGACATATACATCTTAATGGAAGTATTGTAGATTTAAATTGAGAACTCAGGCCTACCATTTTGGAATAGTAAACAATCACCAGATGATTGAAATTGCAACATAAAATGCAAAATTTAGTCACGGCACTATTACCAATACAGAATTTTAAAATATTTTGAAAGATCGTCCCAGATTAGCACATCAGACTGGAAAAAAGCTCCTTTTTTAAAAGCACAAGTTTGTTTAGATGGGCTAGATGATCAGGTCTTTGATTATTGACTCATTTCCTCTGTAGAAGTTAATGAAGAATCATATATATTCTACAGTCTACAAGCCACTTTTCTTCTATCAAAAATGATGACCATATACGGATTTTGTTAAAACAAGACACATTACTGCCATCTCCTGGAAAATTGTCATAATAATTATACAAATTGCCCATCTTTGAAGTGTACAAGGTGTAATACAGACATAAACAATCCACGATAATAAAGACGTTTCTCATGTGAACAGTTCCTTCTTGAACGTGGTGTCCTGTGTAGTGCACAGCTTGAACAACTGTCCATCTCGTTCTTAGTTACCTTCTGGGTCCAGTCACATGTTTTTCTGAACGCCTTCTTTGTTAAAAGTGTGACTCTGAGGAAGAAAGTCGGAGTCTCACTTAGGAAGAAATGTGAGTAGGCAGGACACTGCTGACTCTTCTCATTGGAAATGCATCTGTTCATCTGACCTGTCCCCAGCCTCATCCTGGGCTGTTCTACATGTACATTGACTTGTTCAATTTCTGCTGTGGCTTCACAGGTTAATTCCCTTAGTTTTCAAGCCCTTTAGCACTGAGTCCCTACCTACTGCTCAAGCTTCATCTTTCTTCCTTGTACTCTTGCTCCCGAGTCTTCACACATGCTGACCCCTTTGCTTGGAAAATTCTTTCCCTTTCCCCCTTGCCCTGCAACTTCAAGGCCTTTAATTTTTAAAGCACAGACATAAGCTGTCCTAAATCCCTACATGTTTTTAGTCCTATATTAGAAGTAAGATAAATATATTCTTATCTTATAAATTGTGAACAAACAATTCTCGCATCCAACAATTTCTGTAGTGAATGGGTTTTGGCAACCCAAAAACATTTTGGAAATCCAACGAAGGAAACTTTTGGCAGCATGCATGGCAATTCTGAAATAGAGAAAAATCTATTGAAATTTGTACTGGGGGCACCTGGCTCCGCTTAAGCCACTCAGTTAAGTGTCTCTTGATTTCAGCTCAGGTCACGATCCCAGGGTCATTGGATCGAGCCCTGCATTGGGCTCTGCACTGAGTGTGGAGTCTGCTTAAGATTCTGTCTCTCCGTCCCCTCTGCCCCTCTCTCCTATTTGTGTGCTCTCTCTCTCTGTCTCAAGAATAATTTGTTTTAATTAAAAAAAAAATCTGTATCGAGGGGACAGAATTTCAAAACACGAAACGGCATATAGCAGGACAGATTGAAACACTCTGACATCAAAGGGCCCGAATACAGCCGTGATTACCAGAGGGCAGTGGGCTCCAGGCCCAGAGGAAATTAGGCCAGAGGAAGCCGCGCTCTGGGAAAGTAAAAACAATGATTACAATCCAATTATGAACTCCCTCCTGAACCAGAATTCAGGCATTAACTACGCCCCTCCTTTTTGGCTGAAGCCCACGCCGTTCCCCAACCCTTCACCAAGGTCACCGTGGCACTGACCTGGACAGCGCCCCTGAAAACTTTGCAGCTTACTGACAGTGTGATCTGAAGGTTTTATTGTTTAGATTGATTTATAGGCCAGGATGAACTGCTGAGATCTCTAATATTTTCAGAATTGATGCCAGATTCTAAGAGCAATTCTATTTAAAAGAAGATCAGGAGGTTTGTGCTGGTTGATTTAAATCTATCAGTGTCCCGCCCTTTGAGGCAGTCTAACTCTTTGCGGGAGGGAGCCTCATGGTACCTTGGACGCCAGCGCAAGGCCCTTCTGGGTGGGAAGGTCGGAGGTCCTTCATAAATACACGGCTGGCTGGACAACTGTGCTCCTGACCTACACGCGTTTACGGACACGTGATTTCAAGACGTGTGGACACAGACCACCCGCAGAGCTGGTGCAGCTCCAAGACTGGAAAGAATGAAATCTCACGAAGACTGGGAACCTGCAGGTCACATAGCAGCCAAAGAGATCCCAGCACCCGGCTTCGGCCAAAGTGTGCCCAGTCAATCAGAAGCAAAGAGGTAAAAGGGAAAGACACACACTTCCTCTAAGGAGCACATTTTCAGGCTACATCAACGAGCAAACAAAGAGAAAAACGAACCAGCAGCGCCTTTGAAGAGGGGAGGTAAATTTGTTGCACGAATGGCCTCAGGATCAAAGCTGGTCCCCCAGGTCTCGAGGTCTCAGGAAGCTTCATGTGTATGTCAGGCTCTGCAGGTGAATGGTTTCCACTCTCCGTTTCTCCCTTCATTTCCTTTCTCATTTAGGTAGCTTTTATTATTTTTAATCAACGTAACATACGGTCATTGTAGCAAATACAATATATTTTTTATTATTCCCCATTAATGGAACAAATATTCAAAGTGACAAATAGAAAGGTAGAAGTGGAGGCAGGGAAGGGGAGGTGAGAGGGGGAGAGAGAGAGAGAAAGAGAGAGATTTATTATTTAGTGTTTCTGGATTTATCTGCCATAGACACGATCTCTTAACTGTCATGGAAACAAGGTTTAGTGTTCAAACACTCTCCCTGCTTTCCTTTCTCTCTCATTATCCTATACCTTCTTGGGTTAAATTATACTAATCATAACCAAATTTGGTTAAATTATCCTACCGTTTTCGGTATCCTTGCCTCCCCTGGTCCTGTCTTTTCCTTGATCAGCCCTCAAGTCTTGAAGCCCTCTGATCAAGCCCTCAAGTCTTCAAACTCTTCACGGTTGGGAGTCTTTTTGTATTTATCTTACCAATATTCAGTGGACTTTCTGGGAACTATTTCTTCATGTACTGTGACACTATTTCGATGGGTAATTTTTATTTTATTTATTATTACTTGTAAAACAGTTTATGTATTCCTTCTTGAAAGAAAGGGAGTGTGAGTGGGAGAGGGAGACAGAGAATCTGAAGGAGGCTCCGCGCTGTCCGTGCAGAGCCTGACGCAGGACTCGAACTCACCAACCATGAGATCATGACCTGAGCTGAAGTTAGATGCTTAAGTGACTGAGCCACTCGGGCACCCCTGGATGGGGTTTTTAAATCCACACAGGCATAAACCTTCAATTATTTCTCCTGCAATCAAAGAACAATGTTATATATCAGCATATCGACAAGGTCTCTGGCCAAGTATATAAAGATACTAAACTTTAATCTTAACCTTCTTTTTTACCCTCCACATTAGAAATTGTACTATCCAGCTCTAAAGTGGAAAGTCCAGACTGTTTAAGCTTCAGTCTATATTGCTGAGTTGTATCACCTAAGTAAATTGCTTGAAATCACACGCCTGGCCTCGTCGGTATTATCAGTTCATGAAGAAAAATTTTTATGTTTTTTTTAATTTTTATTTTTTAACGTTTATTTATTTTTGAGACAGAGAGAGACAGAGCATGAACGGGGGAGGGTTAGAGAGAGGGAGACACAGAATCTGAAACAGGCTCCAGGCTCTGAGCGGTCAGCACACAGCCCGACGCGGGGCTCGAACTCACGGACCGGGAGATCATGACCTGAGCTGAAGTCGGCCGCTTAACCAACTGAGCCACCCAGGTACCCGGAAGAAAAAATTTTAAATACCTCATTCCTTTTTTTTCAACAGCCAGGCAACTCAAGGGCATAACATTTGTCATTAACTTTAGCGCTATTTTTCCCCCAGTCTTCTCAGGAATCCCGTGGTTCACACCTGCTTTTGCTCTAGGGAATGCAACTTCTTTGGTTTTGTTTTTGTTTTAATCTTTTTTTGTGCTAGAGAAACAACAACAACAAAAAAAAATTTTTTAACCGGAAATCATTATGTTAAGCTTTTTCCAGGAGAACTCATTAAGTTCTACCAAAGGGATCACAGTCTTAAAAATGATGTGACAGCTTCAGGGGTTGCATAGTTTTCTTTGGCAAAGTTGATACCAGATGCCCCACTACCCATTGGATGGTCTTGCTAGGACTTAGTGTCCCCATCTGTATGTGACAACCATATGTATGTTCATCCTTCCTGACTCCTCTTAGGGATTTTGTGTTTGCACTTCTCTGTCATGGTTATTTATGGTGCTGACTAGGCTCGTCAGTGGAAGGCAACTATCAACAGGGCAGAAGAGAAAAGATACACATACGATCTGGAAGGCGATGGAAAGTGGGAGGTGGGGCAGAGACACAGAGAATTGAAGAGTCAGCATGGGCTGGAATTCTGGCTGTAAGATAGAAACAAGGTTCTGAAGTTTGCCTTGAAGTTTGGGACTTGGGATCTTTGGATGGGTAAGGAATTCTAGAATGTGTTGCTGCTGGGTGTTGTGCAATTTCATTTTCCTCTTTGGAAGTGGGACTCACGTTTCTCATAGATGTAACATTGTGCTGAAACAGGAAGCATGACAGGTTGTAAACATTGTCCCAAATTCTTCCCATTTATGTTAAAACCAGTTTACTGGATAATTTTGCAAACACGTTTATAGGCACAGCCCCCATTGCATGGAGCGGGGACCAGCTGTCCCAGCTGAGCTTACCTCAAAATGTTAAGCCTCAGAATTGTGAACAAATTAATGATGGTGGTTTTAAGCTACTAAGTTTTGGAATGATTTGTTATGCAGCAGAAGCTAACTGATACAGGCAAGAACAAGAAGGTTCAGCACTTCCTAAGGATGTTTTGAGGTGGT
Organism: Prionailurus viverrinus; assembly: GCF_022837055.1. Classification (NCBI taxonomy): domain Eukaryota; kingdom Metazoa; phylum Chordata; class Mammalia; order Carnivora; family Felidae; genus Prionailurus; species Prionailurus viverrinus. The sequence continues at coordinate 36,968,096 of NC_062572.1, forward strand.
GATGTCTGCCTGGTGCATAGATGTGCTTACCAGCTAGTAGCCTGTAATAGTCAGAAATAGCAGGGATAGTCAATTAAAGGGAGAAAACACTGGAGAACTTTAGCAATGTTAGTGCCCCTAGAGCTATCTACTCCAACCTGCCTCTGCCACCAGGCCCAGCTGGTCCTGTTCTGCCTGATGGCTCCCCGTGGCAGAGATCCCCAGCTCTATTGTAGCCCATTACATTTAGAGAGCTCTGATTAGTGACATGCCCTCTCTTATGTTTAGCTAAAAGCAACAATGGTGAAAATGAGGAACTTATTTTATTTTTAGAGTAATCCTGAGTCCAGAGAAAATGTAAAGTGAAGGAAGGAGGCCCACATTCCTTTGAACTACCTCTTCCTTGTCCTCTGCCCCGAGAACATCTGCTTGGTTCCCAAACTGTGAAAGCATCTTTCCTTGGGATGGCTCAGTTAGCTGGTCTGCAGTGATTCAGCTAGCACCTCACCAAGGGTGGAAAGTCTGGGTGGAAAGTCTGGGAATCTGGGCTGTGTATACAAGATGAGACAAATATGGCATATCGTATATGGTGTGATATGGTATATGGCATGATATGGGGTATGGTATATAGTATAGTATACCACATATGGTATATATGTGGGCAGAGCAGGGGCCCTCATACCCAGAAAGTCTGTGATATGACATGATTTTCTGTGCTCAGAGGACAAATTGTACAAGGTTTATGGCTACAGGAAGTTCGTTGACCTGGGGTGGAATCAGGTACCATCCTCAAAATCAAACAGTGGAATGAGTGGGCTTTTTATTCGTTCATTCATTAATTCATTCATTCAGCAAACATTTACTGAATTCCAGGTTCTGGGTATTCAGTGACCAAAATATGAGAACTATCTGAACTCTTGGAGCTTCTATTCTGGAAGGGACCATAGCCGATGAAAAAGTTACTATGCAACATGATTTGGGGGCATAAAGCAGAATGAGGAGCTGGAGAGTGTTTGTGATGCCTCTTTAGATAAGGTGGGCAGGAAAGGCTTCTCTGAGGAAGTGAAGTTTGAACAGGATCCTGAGTGGAGTTTCCACCCGCAGGGACTTCTGGAGGAGCACTCAGGCCGAGATTGAGGTGCATTGGCCTCAAGAGGGCACCGTGGGCGGGGCTGAAGGGTGGATTGCAGGGATAGGGATGGTCTTGGGCGGGGGCCTGGGGTGGAAGCCAGGCGCCTGTGTATCACACGCAGGGCCTCCTAGCCAGGGAGAGAACTTTGCATTTGATTTAGGGCCAGCAGGATGGGAAAACTCGGCAGATTGAGGGCAGGGGAGTTACTCGATCTGATTCACATCCTTACGGAATCCCCCTGATTGTCGTATGGGAAACAGAAGATTTGGGGGAGCCTTAGAAAGGCAGAGCCGGATCTGGGAACTAGAACAGTGGTGGCTCTACAATCGGATGACCTTGACATGTAGCTTGACCCCTCTGAGTCCTGGAGCTGTACCCCTAATTGGTGCCGATAATGGTACCATTCACCTCATAGCGCTGTTCTTAACAACTACTTTTTGAGCAGCTGCTCTGTGCCAGCCACACTGTGAGGTGCTGAGCTGTAGCGAGGGCTGGATAAGGGATGCACGTGAGAGTCCAGCATGCTCCTAACGCAGCAGAGTTCAAGAAATGGTGTCCGTGGCTATTATCTTAACGATTATTCAGTTAGCGTCCCGGTCCGATGGAGGAAGCAGCTCTGGGTCTCATATCAAGGGCAACAAAGACACACACTCCTGGACAGGAATCCCTCGGGGTGTCCCTCATTCCTGGAGACTCAGGCCAGGGGCTATGGAAACATTGGCAACATCCCCGCACCCGGTTTCTCCCCTGCCCCTGGCACCCTGCCATTGCACTTTTACAATTCTAAGACTTGCAAAGTGACTTGCATTAATTTGCCTTGTTTTGGTGCATCTTAGCCTTTGAACCATTAATCTTTTAGCATGTGATCTTGACTTCTTGTTGTCGCTCTTGTATCACTCACCTCATTGAGTCAAAATCGGCTTTTCTGTAGCTTCCAATGTGCAGAAATATAGAAAGAGCGGTTGGTTGGCCTTGGTATCCTCAATCTAAGGGTTACGACAACATATTGTGTTGCGTTATTGTTTATTGGATGTATTAGTAACACGGCCTTAGATGAAATCATACTAAGAGGCGCTAGTTTAGAAGGAGTATATCTTTTTAGACTTTATTTTTAATTGTGATGAAATGCACACAACATAAAAATTATCTGAACTGGGGCGCCTGGGTGGCTCGGTCGGTTAAGCATCCGACTTCGGCTCAGGTCATGATCTCACAGTCTGTGGGTTCGAGCCCCGCGTTGGGCTCTGTGCTGACATCTCAGAGCCTGGAGCCTGTTTCAGATTCTGTGTCTCCCTCTCTCTGTGACCCTCCCCCGTTCATGCTCTGTCTCTCTCTGTCTCAAAAATAAATAAACGTTAAAAAAAATTATCTGAACTACTTACTATACTATATATACTACTTAATATAGTATATATACTACATATATTTACTCTATACGCTACAACCATACTTGATTGTATAGTTCAGTGGCATTAAACACATTTGCACTGCTGTGCAGCCACAGCCACCGTCCATCTCCAGAACTCTTTCATGTTGCAAAACTGAAACCCTGGTCCCAATAAACAACAACTCCCCATTCCCTCCTCCCCCAGCCCCTGGCATCAGCACTCTACTTTGTTTCTCTATGACTATGACCAACTCTAGGCCCCTCATATCATTGGAACCATACAGTGTTTGTCCTTTTGCGACTCGCTTATTTCACATAGCAGAATGGACTTCAGGTTCATCCGTGTGGTGGCCTGTGTCAGAATGACTTTCCTTTCCATTTTTAATTTTTTAAGACTTTATTGAAGTATCATTGGCAAATAAAATTTTAAGATCCTTCAAGTGTACAATGGGATGATTTGATAAGTGTAGACATTACGAAAAGAGTCCGGTCATTGAGTTAGTGGACACGTCCATCACCTCACATATTTACTTTTTTTTTTTTAAGGTGAGAACTCTTAAGTTCTACTCTTTTATTAGCAAATCTTACTTACACAATACAGTTTTATCATGTATAGTCATCACGTTATGCACTAGATTCTCAGAGCTTATTCATCTTACAACTGAAAGTTTGTACCTTTTACTACCTCTCCCTATTTCCCCACCTCCTCAGCTCCTGGAAGCCACCATTCTAGTTTTTTTCTAGAGTTTGACTTTTTTTTTTTTTTTAAGAGTCCCATATAAGGGATATCACCTAGTATTTGTCTTTCTCTTTCTGGCTGATTTCACTCAGCATGATGCCCTCCAGATTCATCCATGTTGTCACAAATGACAGGCTTTCCTCCATTTTTTAAGGGAAATAAAAATTTCCTTCTTTTTAAAAAATGTTTATTTTTGAGAGAGAGAGAGAGAGATCATGAGCAAGGGAGAGGTGGGGGTGCGGTAGAAGGAAACAGAGGATCCAAAGCGGGCTCCACACTGACAGCAGAAGCCTGACGTGGGGCTTTAACTCAGGAACCGTAAGCTCATGACAAGCTGAAGTCGGATGCTTAACTGACTGAGCCACCCAGGCGCCCCCTCCCCCCAAATTTCCTTCTTTTTAAATGGAATAATATTCCATTGTATATATACTATATTTTTTTTATTCATTCATCCATTGATGGACACATTGGTTGTTTCCATACTTTGGCTATTGTGAATAATGCTTCAGTGAACGCAGGGATACAGATATCTCTTTGAGATAATGATTTCATTTCCTTTGGATACATACCCAGAAGTGGAATGGCTGGGTCATATGGTAGTTCTGTTTTTAATTACTTGAGGAAACTCCGTACTGTCCCCATAATGGCTGCACCGATTTACTTTCCCATCAACAGTGTACAAGATACTCTGTTGTTGAGAATTCTGCCTTTTCCCCATTAAATGGTCTTGGTATCCTTGTCAAAAATCATTTGATCCTATGTGTGACAGTTTATTTCTGGGCTCTCTGTGGTATTCCTTTGGTCTACATATCCACTTTATTCTAGTACCACACCCTTTTGATTGTTGTAGCTTTGTATTAAGTTTTGAGATCAGAGAGCTTGGGACCTCAGCTTTGTTCTTCCCTTTTTAAAAGATAGTTCTTGGCTATTTGGGATCCTTTGGGATTCCATATGAATTTCAGGATGAATTTTTCTGTGTCTGCCAAGAACATCACTGGGATTTTGATAGGATCGTGGTGGATCTATAGGTCACTTTGCGTAGCATCATCATCCTAACAATATCAAGTCTTCCAACGCATGAGCACAGGCTGTCTTTCCATTTATTTATGTCTTATTCAATTTCCTTCAGAAATGTTTTGTAGTTTTCAGTGTACAAGTCTTTCGCTTCCTTGGTTAAATGAATTCCGAAGTAGTACATTATTATTTGATTCTGTTGTAAATGGACTTGTTTTTTAATTTCCTTTTCAGATTGCTGATAGTGTGTAGAGACACAACTGATTTTTGCATGTTGATTTCATATCGGGCAACTTTGATGAATTTAATAGTTCTAACAGAGTGTAGTGTGTGTGTGTGTAAAGAATGTAACTTCTTGAATGATTTTAAAACCATCTTCTCCCTATCTATTAAAAGGCTGTGCATGAATGCTCTCACATCTAACAAAGACTGAATGCGGATGTGTAGAGAATCCTGACCACTCCATGCCGGTGTCATAGAAAAAGCATATCACACGATTGCGAAGTGTGCTTTGAATCTGTCAGTTACACAAAACCAAGTGTAAATGGCTGGTATTCCAGGTTGAAAATGTTGACAGAAGAGCGGAATATTCCAGAGGTCTTTTTAGATGTTTTCAATTTGCTCAGCGTTAAAACGTGATCTCTGAATAAATTTCAATTGTGCTTATCCCAACATGTCAGTAATTTCACAGAAAAGGGTAAATGATGTTTAGCAGAAAATTGCTTTGCTTTGTGGGATCTCCTGCCACACCATAAATGAGGTGTAAATAGTTTTCTAGTTTGGGAAAAACAGTGAAAAGACTTTCCTCCTTGGGAATGGAAGTTACCTACTTTCGAAGTAATTGGAACGCCTGCCTGAAAACATGATAATCCGAGAACGCAGAGTTCAGAGAATTTCTGCAGTGTCAAATTAGAGCTGCAAATGGAGGCTGTGTGTACTGGGCGATACATATAGCTGAAAGGAAAAGGATATGATTTAAAGAGGGAAATAGCTTGCAGCTGCTTCCACCGTTTAGGGGGATGGGGCCAACTCCTCTCTGTTGGGCCAGCCCTCAGGGTGGCCGAAAGGAGGGGAACAAGGTAAGCAACGGTTGCCTGTGTTGCTCTGGACCCAGAACAACCTCATCTAGGCCCCAGGAGTGTGCACTTTGGTGTTATCCCGAACTAAGCTTCCCTTGAGATGGTGAGGCCAGGGATTAGAACGGGGTCGGGGGGTGGGGTGTGGGTGGGGGGGGTGCGCGGTGGACATATGCATTACACCCTGTAACTCATCAGAGGCTGCAGAAAGCAGATCAGCAGAACCAGTGGCTTCTCAAGCACGCGGTTGCAGTAAATCAAAACCCTCCCCCTTCTTCCTTGGACTAAGGGACAAATTACCACTGAGCTCTTTCCCAGACATCCCCCATGCCCTGCTCGTGGAGCAACCAGACCCCGCGTGGGCCTGCCTATAATTATTGTTTACTTCCATTTCTTTGGCTCTGTCTCCTTTCAGTCCATTAACATAATGAGAGGGTCCCGTAGCCAGGCAACTGGGGATGGAACAGGTTCAGTTTAGACTCTGACTCACTGTGTTTCATTGGCTCAAACTCCAGTTGTGTCTGCCCTTGGTTTACCTCTCTTCTGTAGACTGCAAACCAGTCCCCAGTTCTGCCAGGTGACTCTCCCTGCCTTTGCTCCTGCCTTCACCACTTTATCCCCCAAACCCAAACTCAGGTGGATCTGTGTAATCTTCCCTGAGTATACAGACGACCCTTTTGTTTCTGCTCATCACTGCTGAGGACTTTTCCTTTCTCTGTGCAGTAGATTGTCCTTCTGATCAATATTGCCCATTAACATCGACTCCACTTCGTATGTCTTTCTAGATAGTTTTACCCCTATAAAAGGCAACAGGCTTTTAACTTTTCCCTCATCTGTTCATCTTGTTTCACTTCTTTTGTATAATTGTTTGACTTCCCCTTGTATTATTCCATAGCATAAAAAAATATGATACCAACTATTATAATTCCCTGTTTGAAACGATGTAAAATATTAACTGTCCTGATCCCTTTTTCCAAAAGGAGACACCCTTTTAACCATGCTAAGCATGCATGCATGATGCATCTGGAAAGATTATCTTTTGACCATCATCGATGACTTTAACCACTTTTTTATCCCGTGGTTCTAAAGGGGGCCAGATTCTTATTTTTCCTAATATATTTCTTCTATATTTTTAAAAATTTAAAACAATTTCAAACTTAGAGGAAAGTTGTAAGTACAGAACAGAACTATTTTTTCCCAAGCCATTTGAGAATCCTTTGCCCCTACGATGGCCCATCTCACCCAGATGTATTTGCTATAACCAGTATCTCTCCTATGTAACTATGGCCATTCAAATCAGGAAATTAATGTGATGCATCATTACCATCTAATCCTCAAACCTTCTTTACATTTTGCCAGTTATCCTAATAATGTTCTATAAAGCAAAAGGATCCAATCTAAGTCTTGCATTACAGGCAGTTCTTTATCTCTTCAGTTTCCTTCAATCTCGCATAATTTCGGTCTTTCCTTGATTTTATGACCTTGAGGATTATAGGTGAGTTATTTAGTAGAATGTCCTTCAATTTGGATTGGTCTCTCATGATTAAACTCAGATTGTGCATCTTTGCAGGAATATCATAGAGGTGATGCTCTGGTCTCATTACATCCTTCCATGTGGCTCATTTCAGTTTCTCTCATTACTGGTGGTGTTTACTTGGATCACTTAGTATGGTGGTATTTGTCAGTTTCCCGCTCTAAAGTTACTCTTTGTTTCTCGTAGTAAATACCAAGTATTTTGGAGGAGAGTTCTCTGATTCTATGTAAATATCCTATTCCTCATGAAATTTTCAAGTTACTTATTTTGTGATTTATATGGACATGGACCTGTGGATCCCACTTTTACTCAATGGTTTATAATCTGTCATTATTATTATTATTACTATTTGTATGCTCAGAAATATGCCAGATCTGGTCAGTGGAAACCCCTTGAGGCTGGCATCTGTGTCCATTTGATAGTTCTTCGAGTACCACCATACTTTCTGGCACAAGAAAAGATTTCAGGGTCATCTTGGACTTTTCCTGCTGCGGTGCTAGAATCGGCCACTTCTCCAAGGTGCCCTGGTTCTTTTGAGTGGAAAATGGTATTCAGAGACCAAGACGTGGGCACTAAATGTGCTCATTGCTATTGGGATATTTGGTGTTCCCAGCCCTGTCTGTGCACAGGGCTAAGGCACGTATGTGTGTATGTTCACGTGCACCTGCACAAACCCACATGTACACTTGCATCTATATTTATTTTGGTACATATCTTTATGTCTTGAAAACCTCTAATTCCACTCAAGAAACAATGCTCCTGCTGGGCTTCTCCCTTTTCACTTCTCCAATGGCAAGAAATCTGGTTCCCATTATCCTCAGCACAGCTGCTTATTTGGTCAGTTTCCCAAGCTGTGCCCAACTTTGCGTCGCTGCTGCCTCTCCCACCTGCATGCCCGTGCAGATACCCTTCTCACCCTACACCAGGCTGGCCCCCCCAAGCACAGGGCCTTCTCATTCTACTCCGCTTTGATACCCTGATCCAGGTCAGCCTCTGTGGGAGACATGTTCGCCCTTCTCGGACTCTGGCTCTGAGGGAAACACATTTTAGGCACTCCCCCTACCTCGGGCAGACACCCACTTTGCTTGGTTCAACCTAACGTGTTTTGGACTTTACTGTTCAGAGAGAGAAAGAAGAGAAGAGAAAGAGCCCCTGCGTGTATTTAGTTGTAGCGTCCACCTGCACAAAATGCCAACTTTCTTGACTCTTGGTCACACGGTCTGGAGGACAAATTCCATGGCTTTTACATTATATACACTTTTGCATTATATACACTCCGGAGGATTAAGGGTAAAATTCTGACCGATTAAAATGGCCTCCGTCCCCTGGAAGAAACAGAAGCCACTTGTGGCTCAAAGTATTGTAAATAATTGACTCCTCTTGTTACAACTTTGTCCTGGCAACATTTGTCAGCACTGCCCTCAGCTTCAGGCAGTAGGGCTCCTTCCCTTCCCTGGAGCTTCAGAGTCTCACCCTCATCTCCTCCTAGCCATCACCTCCATCTCCCTCTGCTGCCACACGGGGTGGGGTCGTGGGACCAAAGGCAAGTGCCCACTTGGGGCCTGTGCTTCCTTCTCCTCAGCTCTGTTCTGAGTACCTGGGACCCTGGATTTTCCCACCCACATAGCCTGCTTGTGGGGCCTGTACCGGCTTCTTTTCCAGGCCAAAGTGAATAGCATCTTAACTGCATGCACCCAGGAGTTAGACAGTAGCCAAGGGGTGGCTGTTTGGACAGGGGGGATAGAAGCTGGGTGTGTGGGCTGAGATCTCTAGACTGGGCATCCACGAGGCCCCTTTTGGTGCAGAGTGAAGCTGAGGGTAGACATTACCCTTCCATCAGGGGCCATTCTAACATGTTCCCAGGCGTCTGCTCTGATGACCTGTTGTCAGATCTGTCAGGGAGACACCTGTTGTTAGGGTCGCTACTCCAATACCGAGAAGCACTCTAAGAGGGTCGTCTCTTTCCTCGAAGGGGCAATAACTGGTAATAGCACTCAGACCCGGCTGCACTTTGTCGGCCTCCACTTCTGTGGGGTTCGAAGCGACCTGCTTGCAACCAGATCCTCTATGCACCGTATCAGGGAGGGCTCCCAAAGTGCGGCTATTTGGGTGGCCAAAATATAAGAAGCTATAGTAGCTTATTTATTAGCACGAGTCACTAAGGTTTGCTTAGAGGAAACCCACATTTCTCAGGGCCCTCTCGTTTGTGCCAGACAGGTGATAGCAGCGCTGGTCGTGGGGAGATGGGCCCGTTGACAGCAGGCCGCTTTTCGCACGTGTGTGCGTCTTGCTTGGGAGAGGATAGGAGAGTTAAGGGAGACTTTGATTACCCAGCACAATTCAGAACGAAAACATTTCAATTTCCTCCTGGCAGATGGAGTTTGGGGACCCTGGTATGCGGGGAGAGAAATGAGGAAGGGTCAGGAGAGAGGAAGGGTGGTACTGGGTAGACGTAAGGAAATCAACCAACAGAATTTAAAGACAAGGATGTTCACCAAATAACAACAACCCTTTTAATACCTATATGGTGCAGGTGACGAGTACAAATCATCAGAATCATCTTTAGAATATCTCCCTTTCGGGGTGTCTGGGTGGCTCAGTCAACTGAGTGTCCGACCTCGGTTCAGGTCATGACCTCACAGTTCGTGGGTTCAGGTCCCGTGTCGGGCTCTGTGCTGACAGCTCGGAACCTGGAGCCTGCTTTGGATTCTGTGTCTCCCTCTCCCTCTGCCTTTTCCCTGCTTGTGCTCTGTCTCTCTTTCAAAAATAGATAAACATTAAAAAATTAAAAATATTAAAAAATGAAATAAATAAAATATTTGCCTTTCTGCATTCATGAATGTATTATATGCCATTATTACTTAAAAATTCTTATCTCCTGGCTCTTTTTTTAAAAAAGTTGTGATAACAGGGTGGCTCAATTTATTAAGCATCTGACTTTGGCTCAGGTCATGATCTCGTGGTTCGGCTTTTGGGCCCTGTGTTGGGCTCTGTGATGACAGCTCCGAGCCTGGAGCCTGCTTCACATTCTGTCTCTCCCTCTCTCTCTGCCCTCCCCTGCTCGCACTCTGTCTCTCCCTCTCAAAAATAAATACACATTAAAAAAAATTTTTTTTAAGTTGTGATAACAACTTGCACTTATATCTTTATGAAGAGTCTATACGTTTAGTATGCATGGAAAGTCGAATTTCTATATTACCTTTTAAAGTTAAAACAACCAATCATTTCTTATTTCACTTGCAAAATAATTTTTGGGGGGTTGGAGGGACCACGCATTATATATATCCAGAGTTGAAGACAATGTGCACAATCATTGATGCTTATATTAATCATAACAAAATCTGTCGCCTACAGGGTGGCTCTAAGGGTACTAAGCATACTCGACTTAATGTAAGCAAAAGCTCGCAACAAACATAGTTTCCTATAACAAATGCCTATAATCTCAAGGTCATATGTCAATATACCTTATAACTGTCTTTCACAAATCTTTCAATGAAACAGGAATGCTCTTTGCTCTTTTAGGTAAACTCAACTCTGTGATGAGAAGATACAAAATCCATATAGACTTCACTTAGACTTTATGGTAACTTGCATGTGAATCCTTCCTAACCCTCTTCTCTGTCTTTCAAAATGAGAGACAATGGGTAACGTGGGGCTTTGCCTTCTCAGAATCGCTTGTATCTACAGCTAAAAGTTCCTGCTTAAAACAAAGAGAAAACAAAAAAGCAGACAAAAACTTGGGACCTCTGGGGTCAGCTACCTTTTTAATCCAGATTGAATAAAAAACATTTGGAGGATCTGTTTTGAGTTTCTCCAAGTATCTCAGGTGATACCCACAACAGGGCTGTGTGGCACATGTCAGGGACATACTCTACAAAGATAAAGTCGGGTTTAGTTTCTTTTGGAAAGTGATGAGCCTGAAGATGGGTGGGCACCCATTACAATGAGTGCTGGAATCAGGAACCCAGCTTTAGCTAAAGCCACTGTATTGTGCACTAAGCCGGACTTCCAATTTGATAAGTATGACCATAAACCAGTTACATACATCCTCAATGGACTGCTACTTTATTTTCATTATATGTCGAAAAATTTCTTCAAAAATGTACCTTTATATTAAACTTAACATCTATAGAACTTTTTTAAAATGTTTATTTATTTTTGAGAGGGAGGGGCAGAGGGAGAGGGAGACACAGAATCCAAAGCAGGCTCCAAGCTCTGAGCTGTCAGCACAGAGCCCGACGCAGGGCTCGAACTCATGAACCACGAGGTCGTGACCTGAGCTGAAGTCGGATGTTTAACTGACTGAGCCACTCAGGTGCCCAAGTATCTATAGAACTGTTAAATCCTAAGTGCAACTTGGAAAGAAATCAGCAACAGGGGGAAAAGTTAGTTGATTCTAATAATTCATAATTTTATTTCTAACAATATATTTTTAAAAGTTTCTATTTACAAAAAAATTTAATATTTATTGATTTTTTAGAGAAAGAAACAGAGAGAGAGAGTGGAGGAGGGGCAGAGAGAGAGGGAGCCACGGAATTGGAAGCAGGCTCCATGCTCTGGGCTGTCAGCACACAGCCCAATGAAGGGCTTGAACTCACAAACTGAGAGATCATGACCTAAACCAAAGTGGGACACTTAACCGACTGAGCCACCCACGCACCGCTTGTATTTCTTTTTTTAATGTTTATTTACTTAATTTGAGAGAGAGAGACAGAGACAGAGACAGAGAGAGATTGCGAACAGGAGAGAGACTGAGAGAGAGGGGGTAAGAGAGAATCCCAAGCAGCTGAGAATCTTCCCACTGAGAGAGCAGAGCCAGAGGCAGGGCTCGATATCACCAACCATGAGATCATGACCTGTATATTCATCATATTTCTAACAATATTGTTTAGGTATTCATTGCTTTTAAAAGACTTCAGGGCTCAAATAATGATCTACAAGCAGATGGAATGAGTTCTAGAAATAAGTTACAAATATTAATGCAAAATTCTGCCAGAGAAGTAAACAAAAAAGTAGAAAAATAGATGTTTTTTCTGAACATATAAAATATTTGTCCTCTTCTTTTGAAAAAGACATCTTAATTTATGTCAGCAAATTGTATGATAGTGTTGGGAAGCGGGAGGGTGTGGTGATTCGTGTGGGTTTGCACCACCTTTGACCTTGGCCCTCTCTTGGAAATAGATTACCCTGCCCTGTGCAAAGGAAGAGAATTGATCTCAATGAAGAAGCTACAAATTAGACAGCATGGTGCTCCCATAGCAAGATACGAAGGGCAGTGGATATTAATTCCGTTTAGGAACTGATGCAAATAAACAGTACCTCCAAGACATTTCAGCTGCCTCCAACAGCCACCGAAGCATGGTTAATTGTTTTTGTTATAATAAGCCTTTACTCTGGTATCAGGTGCATAATTTCTTGACATGTTACATTTGAAACACAATATTACAATTCTACTTAGATTGACACAGCTGGATCAACTTCATTTTTCCATTTCATTCAAATAACCACAAAATTTCATGATTGACCAGAGGATTAAATTAGCCTAATGGACAAGAACAGAAGAGGCATTTCCCTCTTTTATTTCTTTCTCTAATAGAGTTATATCTAATAAAGGCATTAAATACGAATTTTCAAAAACCACCATCCTGGAATGACACATTGACATAACTTCGTGAACAAGCGTCTGTCTTTGAGGGTGATTTCTGTGATTATTCAGTAGAGAATTTGGCCACTTTTATTTCATAGGACTCATTTAGTAAATTTCAAGGTTATGTATATGGTACCTAACAGCTGGTTGATTGAGCTAATTCAGAAAAAAGAATAAGCCAATTACCTTAGGGACAAATTAAATTTCTTTCACCTTAACCCATTGTTAAAAATAGGACATTAGAGTCTGTGTTCTGGTCCTAAAATAGCACAGCCTAGAAAACTAGGCAGGAAAAGGGGTTCACATGCATCACTGTTTTTACTCATGTGACAGACATTTCCTTCTTCCCTGGTCTTTTTAAATTGGAGCCTGTCCCTAAATTTGCCTATGACCATCCCTGCATGTCCTGTTTGCTCCCCATGTGGACTCCTGGTGACTGAGAGGAGGAGATTATAAGGCTCAATATCTTAAAAAAATGATTTTAAACTTAACGATGTTTCAGGTTTGGGTTCCCACAAGCAGTCACTGAGATGAGAATTTCTAGCTGTGTGATTTACTGAGGATGTGCTCCGAGGAGACACTGGGACAGGGGTAAAATGGGCAGAAGTGTGGTGGAAACCAAGCAGGGGTATGATTGCAGCAATTCTCACAGGAAAGCTTTGGCTATGTGTGCAGGGCAAGGGAGCCGGGCGTATGTGCCCTGGGACTTCAGTTATTGGCTAGGAGCCGCCCAGCAGGATGCAAAGTCCCAACACCTCCAACTTGCGTAGTGCGGGGAAGTCCTCTAAGGAAGAGTCATAAGCTTGGGCAATCCTGAAGCCAGTGAAGGGGGGCTCTGAGGATACATGTCCTGAGGACAGTGCCCACCACAGTCCACCCCTTGTGCTGCCAGGATCCACCTTGTCTCACATTATGTCCTCTGACTTCTCCTGGTTTCTTCATTCTGGCGCTTGGTCATAGTTTCCATAGCTTGGAGCAGAGTATATCCTGCTGCTGCAGGGGTCACAAGACATATATCTATGACCATCACCCCTTCCAGCACTTCTGTTAGTTTAGGTGATTATTTGTGGGTCACTGACAATGTTCCCCGCAAATGGAATTAAAGAAACTGGTCACATATTGTTAGATATAAGGCATCGGGAACACTTGGCTATTACCTGAACATTAGAGTCAAGATGATGGCATCCAGAGGGAAGAAAACAAGCTATGGGATAGGTATCCCTTGTACCACTTAACAAAGCCCATTTCTTTCCCATCTGCCACGACTTATAACAGGCAAATGTTCCAGAGTTTTTGAAATAGTTCAGCTTTAAACCCCACTTCTGAAATGCCAACATTTGAGCTTCTAAATGTTATATTTTATTTTTTAAAAAATTTTTTTTTTCAACGTTTATTTATTTTTGGGACAGAGAGAGACAGAGCATGAACGGGGGAGGGGCAGAGAGAGAGGGAGACACAGAATCAGAAACAGGCTCCAGGCTCTGAGCCATCAGCCCAGAGCCCGACGCGGGGCTCGAACTCACGGACCGCGAGATCGTGACCTGGCTGAAGTCGGACGCTTAACCGACTGCGCCACCCAGGCGCCCCAAAATGTTATATTTTAGTTGCCTCTCACTCACACACCACAAAAACCCTCCCTTTGACTGTTGCAGGTCATTGCTACCAATTGTGGCCAAGCAAAGTGGCCATGTGACAGAGCAGCAGCCACAGGAAGCAGGAGCAGAGCAGGTGGGCAGGGTTTGGAGAGCTGAAAACCAGCAGAGTTTGCGGAAGTGAGCATAGCAACATCAGCACCAGTCAGGAAGACACTTGCCCGATGCCAGACAGGGTTTCATGGGAGCCATGGCAGGGCCCGATGTCATCAGAAGACTGGGGAGGAGAAAGGAAGTGTAGGGGGCGCTCGCGTGTTCTAATTTTTTTTAACGTTGACAGAGAGAGGGACAGTGTGGGCAGGGGAGGGCAGAGAGAGAGGGAGACACAGGATCCGAAGCAGGCTCCAAGCTCCGAGCTGTCAGCACTGAGCCCCATGCTGGGCTCAAACTCACAAACCGTGAGATCATGACCTGAACCGGTCAGACACTCAACTGAGCCACCCAGGCACCCCAAGGGTGCACACATCTTCTAAAGACAAAAGCAGACAAGTTCATGGAACACTGGGAACTCAGGTGTTCTCTGAGGGAGACTCCTTTGCAAACCAGTTGCTGGTACACAGCTCTTGTCTCCTGCCCCCACCAGGCCAGGCTTTCTGCTTTGATAGAACTATGATTCAGCACGTCGTCCTGTCTTCATAGGCTGGAACAAGTCACACTCTTTATCTGTGTTACTTGCACTGGCTTTGTATTAACGACACATCTTGTGTCACACCCTGGACTATGAGTCAGTCACAGGGTCTTCTTGGCCTCGCTCTCCTCCATTCACTGAGGTTGGGACCATTTGCCGGCCCATCTGAGGAGGAGGTGTGAAGCAAATTACCGTAAACCATTAAAAAAATATAAAGGGCCAGCACGTGAAGCATTACACACTGTGAATTATGAACAACAATGACTATGTCGGGCCAAGTAAATTGTGTCCTATTACAGGGAATCATTTCAGACAGATGATTTGTTCCTACTTGAAAAATAGGCTGAATATTTTTTTAGAAGCAAAAATCTGCATTATGAACATCTTGAAGTATCTAGAGATGTGTGAGGTTCAAGGGTTTCTTTTATATTTATCAGGTCACATTAGTATTTCAGTTAACCAATTTTGTTGAGTACTTCCTATGTGCTGGGGATATGGTAACCTGATGCCATCTCCCAGTAGCACTACAGAAAGTACCAGAACACAGGCAACGTAAATAATGGCGTCAGGGAGCTGATGGGGAAGCTGTGCACCTCCCCCACTATTTTTTTTTAAGTTTACTTATTTATTTTTAGAGAGGGAGAGAGAGAGAGAGAGAGAGAGAGAGAGAGAGAGAGAGAGAGCACAAGCAGGGGAGGGGCAGAGAGAAGGAGAGAAAGAATCCCAAGCAGGGCACAGAGCCTGATGAGGGGCTCAACCTCACAAACTGTGAGATCATGATCTGAACCGAGATTGAGTCAGATACTTAACTGATGGAGTCACCTGGGCGCCCCCCCAACTCTTTTTTTAAAGTTTATTTTGAGAGAGAGAGAGAGAGAGAGAACATAAGCAGGGGAGGGGCCCAGAGAGGATCCCAAGCAGGCTCCATGCTGTCAGCGCAGAACCTGATATGGGGCTTGATCTCATGAACTGTGAGATCATGACCTGAGCTGAAATCAAGAATGATACACCAACCAATGGAATCACCCGGGCTCCCCTGAACATCCTCTCTTAACTTTAAGTCTTCCATCATATGCTGAAAAATGCCCTCTCCCCTTTCCCCAGTTGCTCTAAGATATCTTTGCCCCAATCCCTAGAACCTGTGAGTTGAACATTACCTTATTTGGAACAGCCTTTGCAGGTGTGATGAAATTAAAGCCCTCGAGATGGGAGATTATCCTGGATTATCCAGGTGGGCCCTAAGTGCAGTCACACGTATCCTTATATGAGTGAGGCAGAGGGAGATTTGTTGCTCCCAAAAGACAAGAGCAAGTGAAGATGGGGAAGGGTTGGAGCAACATGGCCACAGACCAAGGACCTGCCTGTAGAAGCTGGATTCCACCAGCAGGCAAGAACCAGATTCTCTCCTAGAGCCCAGAATATCTCCCTTTGATACCCAGAGTATCCTGGATCCTGAAGAAGCAAGCCTAGAAAAGCCAATAAGAGGGGACATTCAGATCTTTAAGGACCTGTAGGGACTGTCCAGGTGGAAAAGACATGGCAAGGCTGTTTAGGCAGGGGGCCCAGTATGGAAAAGTCAAGCCAAAGATCACAAGGGCTGTTGCCTCTTCTGGGGAGGCCCTCTGTGTCCCCTCTGCCCACCTCACCCCTCCTTTCTGGCTCAGTGGATCTCAAATGGGGCTGATTTTTGCTCTTTCCTCCAAGGGACGTGTGACAGTCTCTAGAGATGTTTTAGCCATCATGACCTGGGGGCTCCTACTGGTATCTAGCCGGCAGAGGCTGGGGATGCTGCTAAGTATCCCGCAAGGCACAAGAAGCCTCACTACAGGCCAAAACGTAGATTGTGTTGCAGTGGACACACCTGCCCTAGCTAATCGCACCTATTGCGAGGTTGCATCTCACTTCTTGCAGCCCTGACGAGGTCAGAGCTCTCGCAGTAGCCTATACTCCTCCTTCACTTGCTCCCTCACAAGAACAGTGAACTGTGCAGACCAGAAACTCCTGAAAACAGGGCCTGGGATTATGGAGCTCAGGAATTATCCACTGAGTGGTGGTGAACAAGCAGGGCATTTTGGAGACAGCCAGGAGCCCAGTGAGGGAGGCTAGTAAGTTGGGAAGGAGGGAAGGAGTTCCTGAGATGAGACAGCATGGAAGGGTCTGAGGGCCATGGGATGGGCTTACTTGCCAGTTTCCTTCCATGCCCTCAGAGACTCCTGGTGCAATGAGGCTAGATCTCCTCTGTCTTAGAATGGTGGTGTTTGTGGCCCTTCTTAGGGTGCTCTTGCAGGGGTCTAGGTGAGAAATGATGGGGAGCGTCAGGCACAGGCAGAAATGACGGGGCAGGTACGAGGAATGTGTTGGTGGGAGAGTAGGTAGGACAGTAGAGGATCCAGTAGTCATCCCCTGGATTTCAGAGAAGAGAGGGAGGAAGAGAGAGGGAGGACATCTCTGAGTGTCTGCAAAGGGGGATGGTATTTGGAGCAGTCTGGTGGGAGAAGGTGGAAGAGGATGGTGAGGTTATCTGCCTACTTCTCTTCTACTTCTGTTTCCAACGGATCAAGATACTCTCCATGGGGAGCTGCTTCCCTGAGTTCAGGAGGCATCATCTGCTCCTCACTGCTGATGCAGGACATTAGATCCTTATGGTGTGGCATTTTATTAAAGCCTAGAAGAGGAAAAGGAAGTGAGCTGGGGGGAGGGGCAGGTGGGTCATGTGGACCCAGAAGAGAAAGAAGCTGGGAAGGTACACAGGGTGCACGTCCCATATGGCAGGCAGGCCAGTCCTGGCTTACCTACGAACCAGTCTTGTGACCGTGGCCAAGTCACCTGGCATCTCCATTAGGATCCTCAACCACAAGGGATAGGCGGGGTTAGATCGTCTCATGGGTCCCTTCAGCTGGGATTGTCTGCCTCTGCAGAAATGAGCCTTGTTCTGACTGCCGTGTTTCTGGGGGTGCTTAGAAATGATACTGGAAAGCCAGGCTTTCAGCAGTCAAGCTGCTGGCAGGGAGAGAATTCTCTTGGTTTAAGCAGAGATTTTGAAAAAGGGATGGAGGGAGCATTCATTGCCTTTGTACCCAAGGGGAAGTATTACTTTCACCCGGAAGGAGAGGAAGGGGAACCGGCTTCAATGATTTCTTTGTCCTCTGAGAAATTTGCTACTCACACCCATGCAGCAGCAGTCAGCAGTCACCGTTGGAATGAATCTGAACAAAAGTTACAAAATAAATAATTACAACCGGCTGCAGAAGGAATCTAATATTGTTAAAAATCTCTCAAGCGAAAACACCGTCATGTATTTGGATCTAATTGCCAACAACAGATAAGCATTCATTCATGTGGGCATCTGAAACAATGGTGACTTGGGGTGGAGGAGGGGGAGAATGTGGTACTGGGAGGCACTGGATGATTACGGCTACTTGGGGTGGCTCTTCTTCAAGTCAGATCAGGAGAAAAATATTGAAGCATCTGAACTGCACACAAGGTCTGGAATCACCCCCAGCAATACTGGTGCCTGGAGAACAGATGCAGTCTGCTTTACAGCGAGGGCCAGTGATTTCCTGGCCACGAGTTGCCTTCACCAGCAGGACTGCCTGTAGCAATTCCACTTCCTGTGCTGGGCCCAGGGTGCTACATCGCACGACCCAGAGGACGCGGTAAAAATTAGATTCCACGCAGGAATGTGTGTTTGAAAGGGGCTCTTGTTTTCCTTTTCTGTGTGTGCTCATCCCATCATGTTAAATATTTGACAGCAGATTATTAAAGTGCATATACTTCGTCACTTTCAATTAGGATTACCATATTTAGCAAATATAAATTCAGGTTGCCCGGTTGAGTGTGAATTTCAGATGAACAGTAAATAATTGTTTGTCTCAGATGTTGCATGGACATAAAAAATATCCATCGTTTATTTGAAATCAAAATTTAACTAGGCATCCTGTGATTTTAAATCAGAAAACCCTGTTTCAACTATAGTATTTTTTTTGCATGTACAAACATTTGTGTGTGTGCAGATATAAATATATTTTTCCACATAAATGGTAGCATATTGCACACTATTCTGTCTTGATTTTATTCTTTAATAATGTATCTAATAGATTACTATTTATCAGTACACATATACCTACCTCATTCTTTTTCATAGCTACTGAATAGATTACCATAGACACTTAGCCATCGATAGATATTTATGTACAACTTACAAATTTTTTAAGTCACATGGGGCTCGACCTCATGACCCCAAAACTGAGAGTTACGTGCTCTACTGACTAAGCCAATCAGATGCCCCCCAACTTAGAATTTTATGGTCACCAAATAATGTAAAGCCTTTTTATTTGTGCTACCTTCTCTAGGAAAGAGCTAGAGAGGTCTAGGGAAGACAAATATGGCCTTTGTTTTGCTATCCAGTTGCTGATGGAAATGCATCATTCAGTAAACAGTTAGCAGCAGTCATAATCGTCCCCTTAGAGCCCTGCACGGTCCTGCTTTAACATGGACTGGTTGCTCTCCAGGAATATACACAGCATATTCTGGGTTTTGTCTTCACTGCTGTCATAGGCTGGATCCATTGTTTCCTGGGTCCGATGTCTTCATCTTTCTTGGTTTATACTCTCACTTTTTTAGGAGAGCATTCTCTAGGAGTTTTCTTACAAAAACAGCTTATGGAGTAATATTCTAGGTTTTTGCATGTTCGAAAAGATTCGATTTTGTTCTCATATGTTATTGATAGTTTGGCTTGATACAGAACTGTAATTTGCAAATATTTTTCTTTCAGAATTTTAAAGAAAATATTCCGCTATCTTCTAAATTCTGTGTTATTATTAAGAGGCCTGAAGCCATTCTGATTTTTTTTTAATATATCTTGTTTTTTCCTCTTTCTTCTTTGGAAGCATATAGCATTGTTTCTTTCTGGTGATGAGAAATTTCTTGAAGATGTGCCTTAGTGTTGGTCTTTTTTATTAATGGTGCATGGCTGTTGATAGACCCAATAATTCTAGAGACTTCAATTAAAGTTCATATTTTTTTGTATTTCCTGGGTAGATTAGTCCCAATAATTTTCCCTGTTCTCTTATTTTAGAACACGTCTTATTAGGATATTTGACTTTTGGGAGATGAATCTCTAATTTTCTTATCTTGTCTATTTTCCATATTCTTGTCTATTATACTTCCCAGGAGATTTTCTTGATTTTCTCTCTCAAACATTTTAATGAATTTTTAAAATGTTGAATGTTTGTGCTCACTTCGGCAGCACATATACTAAAATGTTGAATGTTTAAAGTGTTGAATATTTTATCAGTTGGGATAGGCTAGCATATCTCAGTGACATCAAATGACAAAGGTTCCTTTCTAGTTCAAGCTACACATCCCTTGAGGGTCAGCATCGCTCTGCTCTGCATTATTGTCCCACTGAGACACAGCTGATGGCAGGATTCACACCTGGAACATGGCTAGTCTCCTAGCAGAGAGGAAAAAAAAGGAGCATATGCAAATCACACATTAACTCGTAAAGCTCTTTCCTGGACAGACACTGCTGCTTATGTTTTAGTGACCAAAGCCTGTCCCATGACTAAATCTGCCATTCATAGGGTAGGGAATTATAGTCCTCCTTCAGGAGGGGAAATGAATATTGTGGATAATAGCACATTCAATCACACATGATGTTTTTAAAATAGCAAGATTGCATTCTTGTTTTCTGATTCATCCATTACTTGATTTATGGATTTAATATCATCTCAAAGCTCTCCGAGGACATTATTTACATTTTAATTTATATTTTAAAGTTTTTGCCTGAAAAATTATTTCCGCTGGTTCTCTTCTTTTTTCCATTTGTTTGTTTGTCTTTGCCTCCATACAGTGGGCTTTCCTCGGATGTATCGTGATCCTTGGTTGCCAAATCAGATTTAAGAGTAAGTCACTCGAAAGAAGATTGGAAGTTGAGGAGGCTTCTCTTTTGAGTGGGTAGCAGATATCTTGTCGGGGCCAACAGTTAGTCTATGGAGGTTGTACCAGTCCCATCGGGAAATAGGCGGCACTTAAGAAAGGGACTGGGAGAGAATTTAACAATAGAGTTACAGAAAACAATGGATGGTGAAGCACTTGGTGTTTAGGGAGCCATTATCATTTGACACCTGAAGAGACCAGGGAGATTAGAAGTTTCTGAAATCTGATAAAACTTAAAGCGGTGGGAGAGGGGTTTCTCAACAGGAACTGTTACTGTTATGCCCAGAATTCGCGATCCCCAAAGACCGCCAGGGAGCCGAGTCCGATATAAAAGCAGAAGAGCCTTTATTCGAGCTAGCTCGAGCTCAATCCCCTACCTGCACCGACGCAGCCGTGAGATACAGGGGAGAGAGAGCGGGTTTCAAAAGGACAAAGGTTTTATTGGGGCCTGGGGGCAGTTGGTGAGGTAATGGCTGTGGCCTCAGCCCATTGGCTGGGGAAGGGTCCGGGTCCTGTTAGGCAGGTGAGCGGGAGGTTACTCAAGGGGAGGAGGCGTGGTCAGAACAAGATGGAGTCGGCCGGCGTAGGCCCGCCCTTTCATTATTATAGGTGGGGGAATGCAGCATGCCAACTCTAGCCTGGCACGAAGGGAGATAATAAATACTCCAACCATCTCTCCTTTTCAGTGTTCCATGCTCATGCCAGTGCACCCCTAACCCAGCAGGACCCACCCGGAAGCCAGCAGAAGAGAGACCCCACATGACACAGTGGGTCGGGGTTTTCCTCCTGAAACAGAACATAGAAGAGGGAGGAAGAGGCCAGATCTGAAGGACCAAGTGGAGAACATCTGGCACAGAGATCTTTTCTCTAGGGGACAACTCAATGTCTCCAGCAGGGAGTCCTCCGGAAGCCTTCTCAGGGTGAGCACCTGGCTTCCAGGCATTTCTGCAAAAAGGGTGAGACGGGGAGGCTGGGAGGCTGGGAGACCAGTTATTCTGTATGAAGGCTCTCCTCTAATCCCGTCCTCTCTTCTCCATGCCTCAGCCCAGCACTCCACTGCATCTTCTGCCCCAGGTAATAGGCTGCTCAGGGGATGAGCCAGTTCCCTTTCTGTTGTGTAAATCCTTAGGATGGGGCTTCCTCCCCTCTGCTGGATCAGTTACCACTTCTCTTCCAGGCTGTTGTTGAAATTCCTTGGTTCTGCTTACATTCCCTTTTTGATTTCTCTATTTTACTGGGAAATAATACTACTTAACCTTTTTATATTTATTTTAACGTAAGGACGTTCTTTGACATTGTCTATAACGTGCTGTACAAAAAATAAGTAATTAGAGTAACAAATATAATATGCTGACGTATTACGCTGACAATAGATACTGATATACCCCACTCTCAGTGGAATATATTCTAAGGATGAGGGAGAGAAAGAGAGAGAGAAAGCAAAGAAATTATAACCTTGATATTGTATGGGTTCTTTCTAAGGGTATTGGCATTTTAAACCCAAAACTCTTTGGGTGTGAATTATAGACTGGAACGCATGAGGAAACATATCCACGTTTTAGGAACCTTTCAGTTGAATAAGTAGAAGAGGGGAAGGTGTGGAAGAACACCGTGTTGGTCGATCTGATACTATGGCTTTAGACACCAACAGTATCTGTGTTCCTGTTGTGAAGTAGTGACAAGTGCATAAATTCACCAAGCAGGATTCTTGCCAGGGATGTTTGACCTAAATGTCATCACAAGGAAAGAGACAAACACAGAGTGTAGGACGTTTTGCAGGGACTCTTCAGAGGACGCGCCATCATGAAGAACAGAGAGCGGTGAGGCGATGGTTCTATATTAGGGGAGAATAACAAGACATAATACCCAATGCAAGCATGTGAACCTTGACTACATTCTGAGTTGAAAGAGAACACAAAGGAAGGACGCCATTGGGACAGCTGGGGAGGTGGTGTTAGATTATTTAGTTGAATTACATTGTTTTTTTTAGGGGTGGGAGCAGGGTTGTGGTTGAAACCAATTACACTGGTTTTTTAGGGGTGGGAGCAAGGCTGTAGGTAGCCCACACCCTACTTTCCAATGGTTTGGCAAGAGGAAGGCGAGAGCGTGCAGAGGGAGAAGTGAAGTGGGCTTGACAAGGTGTCAGCAGGTGATGGATTTTAGGTGTGTTCACTGTATCACTATTTTGAAAGTTCAAAATAAAAAGTGAATGAATTGTAAAAACGTGCTAAAAAAAACTTCTAGCTTTAACATTCCAAACAACAGTTGCAAGAGCATAGTTGTCTATTCCGTCCCCCCCCACCCCCTCCCCCCCCACTTTCTAGTAACCCAAGTGAGCTTTGCTTTGTGAAATCAATAATACGTGACTGAGGCACACTGAAGGAAGAGAGGAAAGGTAGGGAGAATGTCCTAGAGCAATAGCTCTGGTCGAGAAATGCAACTCGCTCTCCCGCTGAGAGAGTTTGTTCAAAAAGATGGCTTCTTGCAGCTTCACCTTACTGCTCCTAGATGCCAACCACCAAAACCCAAGCCACCTTCCAGTCCCCTAGAAAAGGGATTGCCATACACTTCTCTGTGAGAAGAGGCAGGAAGCCCAGGGACACAAGCATCCCTCTCTGGCACAGGCCAGTCAGAGCTCTCAGTCAGAGGATGCTGACCCAGGATTCAAAACCAGAAACTCTTCCTATGTGTCTGGAAAAAGGGAGAAGCGAAAATTCTTCCTTGACATGGGGCACCTGGGTGGCTCAGTCAGTTGAACATCTGGCATTGGTTTCAGCTCAGGTCATGATCTCAAGGTCATGAGATCAGGCCCTGCATCGGGCTCCACACACACAGCGTGGAGCCTGCTTAAGGTTCTCTCTCTCTCTCTCTCTCTCTCTCTCTCTCTCCCCCTCTGTCTCTCTGCCCCTCCTTGACTGGTGCACATGCTCTCTCACGCTCTCTTTCTCTCTCCCTGTCTCAAAATAAATAAATAAATAAATAAATAAATAAATAAATAAATAAAAATCTAGACATGGTTTCAACTTCTGCTTATCACTGAGCGGTGGCAAACAGCAAGGCATAAGATCCCTATCTTCATATTCATTTTGTCAGGCTCCCCAGGGATGAGAAACAAACATAAGAAAGGGTAAGAACAATGGGTGGTCGGGATATCTAGCTGCTGGAGCAGAAAGCGCCGTCTGCCCTCCTGAACTTGTTCCAGCCATTGGGTTTTCTTCTACTTGCCTGTGAGCCTCTCTCATAAGTGGGCGCTCCAACACCTGGGGGTACTAACACCCGACACACACCCTCTAAAGAGCTTACAGCACTGGGTGAAGTCACTGCCTTTACCGAGGGCTCTAGAACACCCAGTGGCAGCTGACCACAATCACTTCCCCTTCTGAATAGATCGTGCATACGAAATCACATTTGCCACAGATAGGACGGCACTGTGCACATATACGTGTTAATTACCAGGCATGCATATACTTTGGCACATTACAACGGGAAAGAAAGGGTTTGGAATGGTTAATATTGATCAGTCCCCATCCCTGATCTCTCTGAAGTTATGCTTGCAGCTTGCAGACCCGGCCACTTGTTTTTTTTAGAAGTGGTTGTGACAGGGCTGGTATAGACACATATGCCAATTTGCAGATACAGATATGATTAAAATGGGCCTATAGACAGGCTATAGACAGACATACAGGTGCAGGTGCACATATGTGTGTCGTTTAGAATAGTAAAGAAAAATGGAAGTTAGCTCCTGGGTATTTGTCTTTTCCCAGTGTATCTGACTCAGTGCTTCCTCTTAGTGAGGGCAACAGTCTTGAAAAACTATCCTGCACGGAGGTTAGAGAGGAAGGAAAGGAAATGGGGACTGATAACCTCTGTCACCCTAAGTGTTCTTCCGGGTGAACTCCCAGGGTGGAATGGTTGGGTTAAAAGGGTGGCTCATTTTAATTGTAGAACTGCCAAATTATCCTCCGACAATGTCATAAAGATTTTCATTCCCACCAGCAATGATAAGAATATTCTCTCTCCACACCTTCGCCAACCATTAATACTTATAAAATAACAACAACAAAATAATAATTTCTTTACAATGGACGAGAATTGTATTTCATTTTTTAAAGTTTTCATTTCCTTGATTCCTGATGAAGGGATTAAATAGATATTTAATATATCTATTGGCCATTTATACTTCATTTTCTCTGGTTTTTCTTTTTCTTTCCTTGTTCATTTTCCTTCCTACTAGACTGTCTTTTTTTGATTGACTAGAGGGAATTCTTTACATATATGCAAGATTAATATTTGTCTGTCATAACCGTTACAAATATTTCATCCCATTTGTCACTCGTCTTCAATTTTGTTTTGGTATATATTTTTTAGTCACAGAAGTTTTAATTTTTTTTTTTAACGTTTATTTATTTTTGAGACAGAGAGAGACAGAGCATGAACAGGGGAGGGTCAGAGAGAGGGAGACACAGAATCCGAAACAGGCTCGAGGCTCCGAGCTGTCAGCACAGAGCCCGACGCGGGGCTCGAACCCACGGACCGCGAGATCGTAACCCGAGCCGAAGTCGGCCGCTCGACCGACTGAGCCACCCAGGCGCCCCGTCACAGAAGTTTTAAAAATGCTTTAAGGGTTAATCTAGGAAAAGCGAATGTTGCTTCTAACCTTTTTGTTCTCTAAAACTAGAAAATTCAAATATGATTGACTGAAAAGAGTCATATCTTCCAGTATAAGCACTGGGAACCTAGAAAGCCAGCATATAACTCATGGCACCATCTTGCAAATCTCAAGCGCATCTGACACTTTCATGTTGTCTACATAAGGCTCTTGTCATCAGTTAGCTAATGAGCGACAGGGGCATGCTTGGCTCCTTGGAAATCCGAGGCTCGTAGTGAAGAGCAGAGGGCTTCCTATGAGAGTCTGGTAGGGATGCCAAGGCACTCACAAACACATGGGGAACCATCCAGGTGGCCAAAATCTGCTGTACCATAGGTCATTGGGGTACGCAAATTCCACTGTTAGAGCCTACTTTGAACAGAATTAGAGAAGCGTTGTTTTACTCCGTCTTGGCTTAAACAACAGGCATTTATTTCTCACAGCTTTGGAGGCTTGGAAATCTTTTTCTGTTTGTTTGGTTATTTATTTTTGAGAAAGAAAGAGAGAGTGCAAGGGGGGAAGGGGCAAAGAGAGAGAGGGGACAGAGGATCCCAACTGGGCTCAGTGCTGGCAGCACAGATCCTGAAGGGGGGCTTGAACTCATGAACCTGAGCTGAAGTCGGATGCTTAACTGACCGAGCCACCCAGGTGCCTCCTGGAGGCTTGGAAATCTTAAATCAAGGTACCAGGCAATTCAATTTCTCGCGAGGGTTCTCTTCCTGGCTTGCAGATGGCTGCCTTCATGCTGTGTCCTCACATGGTCTTTCATTGGTGTGAGCATGTGGAGAGAGAGCGCTGGTCTCTCTTCCTCTTCATATAAGGGCCTACTTCCTACTGGATCAGGGCCCCGCCCTTATGATCTCATTTAACAATTACTTCCCTAAAGGTCCTACCTCCAAATACAGTCAACGCTGGTAGTTAGAGCTTCCACATATGCGTCTGGGGCAAAGGGAGAGACACAATTCAGTCCACAGCAAGAGTGGATCTCCTAAGCAGCCTCGCTGAAGACTGCCTATTCATGATCCCTGAATCAGAGGAAGTGGAAGTTGGGAGATCAAATATTTTCCACCACTTCCAACATGGCCATAGAGAAGAGGCACCCGATCCACTCTGATACCTCCTTCAGAGAAGAGGTACACAATCCACTTTGCTTCTTTCTAGGGAGTCTTGACCTTAAAGCACCGAAAGGCTTGCCCCTGCCCAGAAAATTTTCCTTTCTGTCTCCTTTGTTCACTTTTTCTTGCTCTATTGGATTGTTTCTCTTTTTCTGATTGGCCGAACTCCTGCCTCACTCCCCAAGTCCAAAGTATAATGTTCATGTGTCACCTAAGACACACTACAGAGTTGTCCAGTTGGCTAACATACGGTGTATACAGTGTGCTCTTGGCTTTGGGGTAGATTCCTGTGATTCAGCGCTTACATACAACACCCAGTTCTCATCCCAGCAAGTGCCCTCCAAGGCAGGGCAGTCTTAAGAGTGGCCCCAAGATGCTAGCCTCTCTGAGGCTGCCATTCTCATATTTTCTCGCTTGTGCTAAGCTTGCTACTGAGCCTACTGCTTGGGCAGCCCCCCAGCCTCATCTTGTTACCGGCATGGGATACAAGAACATGCTCATCAAAACAGTGCACCAGTTCTCCTCTTCCCTCTGTAGAGAAATTCTAGACATTAATAAGATATTTTATTTACAGATCAATTGTCTTAGGCTATTTATTCCTCCCCATGTCTTTAAATGAGTCTGACTCCTCCATGCATCATGATTGATGCCCAGTAAAAATGGACCTTGAGGATTCCAGCCCCATTTGGTGAAGTTGCCCCTGCAGCAGAAGCTGTCTGTGCCCTTGGCACTCAACTGTTTTCCAAACATGCAACAGCTTCTTACTGAGTCCTTGTGATTCTGCCTGAGAGTTTTCTCAGTCCAGGGATAGGCTAGACCTGCCAGGAAGTTAAAAGCTGTGGGAACAGCTCTCAAGCAATGACAAAGAGGAGCTCCTTGCCCTTTGGATGGGACAGTGCTAAAGCACAGTCTATATCAGGGTTGGCAAACTTTTCCTGTAGAGTCAGGTAATAAGTACTTCAGTCTTTGGGGGCTAAATGGTCTTTTTTTTGCAAAGAATCTCCTCTGTTAAAGGGTAACAGGCAGCCGTAGATGCTCTGTAAATAAAAGGGCATGACTGTATATCAAGAAAACTTTATTTATGACCACTGAAATTTGAATTTCAATAATGTTCACATCTCATAAAACAGTATTTGTCTTTTCATTATCTTTCCTTTTTTTCAGTAGGTTAGAAGTGTTTTATTTATTTATTGTTATTTAAATTCAAGTTAGTTAACATACAGTGTAGTCTTGGTTTTAGGAGTAGAACCCAGTGATTCATCTCTTTCATATGACATCCAGTACTCATCCCTAAAAGTGTCCTCCTCATTATCTTTCAACCATTTAAAAATGTCAAGACCATTCTTAGCTCATGGGCCATACAAAAGCAGTTAAGCTTTAGTGGGCTGGATTCAGCCATAGTTTCTGATCCTAGGTCTAAAGGATCTTCCTGGGGGCTCCAGTGAGATAGAGCCCATTTGCTTCTATTAGCTTCTATTTGCTTCCGTTCCTTCCTGCGTCTCTGTGCCTAATCCACTGGAATCACCTTTCAAATAAGCAACTTGCACTCAAATCCCTCTCAGGGTCTGGCCCTGTTCTTAGATCTTGGATTTTCTCCTCTTTTCCCCTCCCCCAAAGTTACAGACCATAGAACTGCAGAGAAGAGCAACTGTAGCTCCCAGACGCTGTCCCTCCCTGCCTGCCTTCCCCACCCTCTTTTTTTTCTTTTTTCTTTTAGAGAGAGAGAGACAGAGAGACAGAGAGACAGAGAGAGAGAGTAAGCATGAGTGGGGGAGAGGGGCAGAGGGAGAGAGAGAATCTTAAGCAGTCTACGTGCATAGTGAAGAGCCCAATGCAGGGCTCAATCCCATGACCCAAGGATCATGACCTGAGTCAAAATCAAGAGTCTGATGCTCAACCAACTGAGCCACCCAGATGCACCCTGCTCCCCTTTCTAGGTCACCTTGCGCTTGTCCTGCTCATCCATCTGGCCAGCTGCCGCACCTCTTCGCTCTGTATTCCATTTCCCCAAGCATACTTTAGTGAATAGGATTAAGATGGTCCTTCTCTGATACCACAGTGCTTTCATTCTGCTGGGGAAGGGAGAAGAGCAAATCTACAATTATAACCAGTGAGATCACCAGGATGGGTAGCAGGGCACAGGAGTCAGGGAGGATTTATGAGACCTTTCTTAAGCCTTGTTTCCTCACCTGAAGTGGGGATGATAACAGCTCATCCTTTATGAGGCTCTCAGAGAATAAAATTGATATCAAAAGTCAATCATGCATTAGAGCGCAGGGCACACAGCAGGCACTCAGGAAGTAACTGCTGTCATTAATAGACAAATAATGTTCTAGGAACTCACAATGGAAGGCTCACAAGTGAAGGTCAGCATAGTCATGGGAGAGGTAGAGGTGAGTGGGGCAGGACTGAGGAATGAGCAGTGTTTGGGTTGATGGAATTGGGAAGAGAAGCACTTCACAGTCGGCGTATAGTGTGAACAAAGAGATGAGCCACAAATGCCCAACAGAGGAAGCCCCAATAACTAATCTAGCCCTCATTCCTGGAAACACAGACCAAAGGAGAAAGTGGATCAAGCAGCTGGGACACACTTGTTGAACATGCACTTAACAAGTCTCTACTTCTATCACAGGCAGTATTCTAAGTGCTTACTGGATAATCTCATTTGATTCTTACAACAATAATTAGACCAGGATTAATACCACCCCATTCTACAGGGAGGGAACGTGAGGTTGCAGAGAAGTTAAGCATCCAGTTTGTCTACCCGCAGCAACTCTATTGCCAACTGCCATGCTATGATGATTCTGTGGCATTCAGGAGAGAGGCTAAGCTAGACTGGGAGCTCATAGATGGCATTCTGAAGGAAGTGATGTCTATGCTGATGTCTGAAGAAGGAGTGGAAGTTATCCCTGGAAAGGGAGACAGGCAACACTCAAGGCCATATCGTATCCTATGATTCAAAGGCACGTTGGAGGCAGCAGAAATAGTTTTGTCTGGCTGGAGCAGAATACTGGAAAAACATACTGGGGATGAGAGAGGAAATCACAGGCTAGAGGTTGGCTCATGAAGAACCCTAGAAACTCGGTTAAGGAATCTGGACTTTATCCTATGAAAATAGAGAGATTTTGAAGGCTTTCGAAGAATAAAGATTTCTTTCAGTTTCGTTTACCAGACTTGCTCTTGGTGTGCATGGAGAGTAGACTGGAAAGGGACAGGACTGGAGGTAGGGGTGTTAGTTAGGAGACTGTTGTGGCTTTCCAGGCAGGGGAAGATGGTGCTGTGAACACGGGGAATGACAGCAGGGACTGAGAAAGAATGAATGGGGTGAGAAAAAAATACAGAATTTGTAGGACATGGTGATCGATTGGAAGTGGTGAGGGAAACAGAGTTGAGAGTGATACTTCGATTTCTTCCCTGCAGCTGTGGACAATGGTGTCTTTCCCACTAAAGGAAGAGTCAGGAGCAAGTAGGAAGACGGGAAACCCTAACATAGGTGCTAGCAAACCAAAGTGTGCATTCTTCCATTCATCCGATAAACATTTATTGAGTGTAACCACTTACTGTTTAGAGTTAAGGCAGCTGAAGAAGTGTGGTTTCGAACCTGGGGAAATATGGGCTGAAGAATTGTGTGTGGTGACCCAAGAGTCTAGAACAAATAAATCCTTCTGCCTAATAAATGTGATTTAGCTTTAAATGAAAGGAGAGTACTGTGGCTATGTTGAAAACATTACTGCGTCACTGCTTTGCAAGCATATCAAGGACAAAGCAAAACACCTATCGCATCATGATCACCTTTGGCAAATGTACAACAGTGAAGAAAATGATAAGTGATTTTAAACACCTCTGATTTTGAGCAAGGACTGCAGCAGCTGTGGGAAACCTGCTGATGGAGGCAAAGGCTCCAGTAAGGCCAACAAGAACAACCATTCGTGAGGTGGGTGTCAAAGGTCAGGCTCAATGTGCAGATGTTATTCCTTAGAGAAAAGGCATGGCTAATGGTCACATTTTCCACTTTAAGACTAACATCTGGGCTTTGGAGTGTGACTGTTTGCAGTGACAGAGGACAATCATGTGATCACTAGGAGTCAGGGATTCAGCCTTAGTTATATCTTCTATGCTCTGAAAAGTCAGGCTGGGTGTATTCCCGAAGCCTTTCATGCAGAAGCAAGCATTCTTCAACCACTAGCTGGGCTTATCTATTCAATGGGGGATTTCAAATGCATCTTCTGACAAGTCTGAGCATACGTCTTCCGAAAAATCTGAGGACATGCCTTCTGAGAAAGCTATGTCTTTAGCTATAAGGCAATGCTCAATGATGATATTTTCAGCTCTCAGAGCCTCAATTCCACAGAGAGTGTCTTTGGCCATAAAAGGATCTGGATGCATCACTCTGATATGGCAGAAGACAGTTGCGACTTCTCACAGATCCTGCGGTTTCCCTGCTCCGACGTTATCAATGTTCAAGGAAGTCTCCTTCTGCATACAGGGGAAGTTTGACTTTAGCTTTGTTGGCAATATTCTGGCGTTTTAGGGCCTCAACTCTGTGTAGCTCACCTTGAATTTCAGCAGAAACCATAACCTTTATCAGCGTGAGGAAGTGCTCCTTGGCAATGAATGATGCAGATGGCTTCATGTGGTTAGGCGTAATCTCTGGCGGAGCTGTCCACTTTGCACAGCCACAGCTACATGAAAAACTGAGTTCGAGTCCTGGTCTTTCCTAAGGGACATGCCCTGAAAGGAACATGGGATAAGGAAATGCCACCTTTTCTTTGCTGGGGAGATCTCTGTGCTCAAGAACTTGTTACCTCCTCAGTCCTGAGGATTGTTAAGAGTTGCCCACACTTAAGTGGGAGGGGTTTGCTTGTGACTACTTTGTTCTTTGGAAGTACCACGGTCTTTATTTTAATTCTCTATGGGAATTTACTTTTTTCCATACTGTATATTTGTCTCTTTGTCATGGTTTTAAGAGGCTCACTTCCCACGGCTGTGATGTCAGTGAGGTGCATGTCCAAATCAGAAGGGAGGGTAATCTCCGTGTTACCTAGGGAAGCAAGAGGGGAGATAATTAGTATGAAGTCTTCAGAAATGGAGTCAACTTGAAAAGAAGAAGCACTGATAAATAAATTAACATTTAATTCATATATTACAGCAAGTAGAAGATAATCGGGAACTGTAAACTATAAGAAAACTTCATGAGACTTCAAAATTTTTAAATAACTTATCAACAGGATTATTTAATCCCTCCTTTGATGTCTCTTCTTTTTAGTGAGTCCTGAAAGGTGAAATAAGAGGTACTGGGAACAGCATTCTTTCTAAAGGACGTGGGGTTCCAGAGTACGCATTCTAGACGGAACAAATGTGCTCAGTTGGACAATAATAATTCCCTTACACCGTAAAGCTTGAGCCCATTACAGCTAATACAACTTTCCCATCTACAGTCTTCAGTGATTCTCCATTACCTCTTGAGGCCATTAGGGGAACTATTACCATCCCCATCTATAGATAGGAAAATCAAGGATCAGGGAGCTCCTGGAGGAATCATAAGACACTCAAAATGGGTAATTTGAAGAAAGTTTAATAAAGGGACTGTTTTTCAATGCATGGACAGTGTAGGGGAACAGCAACATCTGGGAGCTGCTACCCTCCCTTCCTCTGAAGATGCAAAGGAAAGCAGTTTACAGAACCCAGAGCATGTAGCTCTGGGAGAGGGCTGTCCAACTGGAGCTTTAGGTAGAAGAACTCAGCCAGCCACCGCAATTTGTTCAGGAGTACATATTCTGTTCTCCCTCTCTTTGGCCTCTGACCTATGGTGACCTCTCCCACGTCCCCTCCACTTTCTTGGCTGACACTAATCAGAAGCCAGACAATAGCAGAGCCTGGTTGATGCTGACCTCCCAGGTCAGCCTCCGGGGCACAGAGCAGGGTAAAGAAAATGTGAGTGGGGCTGGAGACAGTGGAAGACGTCCTGCAGAGATGGTTCAGTGATTTGCTTGAGGCTAAGACAAGAAGGTGCAGACTCATAGTAAAAACTTAGTTCTTTTTTTTTTTTTAATTTTTTTCTTTTTTTTTATTATTTTTTTTATTAAAAAAAATTTTTTTTTTCGACGTTTATTTATTTTTGGGACAGAGAGAGACAGAGCATGAACGGGGGAAGGGCAGAGAGAGAGAGGAGACACAGAATCAGAAACAGGCTCCAGGCTCTGAGCCATCAGCCCAGAGCCCGACGCGGGGCTCGAACTCACAGACCGCAAGATCGTGACCTGGCTGAAGTCGGACGCTTAACCGACTGCGCCACCCAGGCGCCCCTATTTTTATTTTTTTCTTGAGTGAGAGAGAGAGAGAGAGAGGAGACAAAGCACGATTGGGGGAGGGGTAGAGCGCGAGAGGGACACAGAATCTGAAGCAGGCCCCAGGCTCTGAGTTGTCAGCACAGAGCTCAATGCAGGGCTTGAACTCACAAGCCATGAGATCATGACCTGAGCTGAAATCGGACGCTTAACCAACTGAGCCACCCAGGTGCCCTGGTAAAAACTTAGTTCTTAACACTCAGACGCTCTTTCTATTGCATCTTCTGGAGGAGTAAAGGAGAGTTAATCAGAGTGTGAATGTGGCAGCAGAGATTTCTCTTGCTTAAATTTTCTATGAAGATGAAAATGACAATGCATTGCTAAGCCTACGGTTTTAGGAGTATCTCGACATGGTCATTTAAGCCTCAAGAATTCTAAATGGAAAATGGCTTTAGGCAAGTGATAAAGAGAATGAACATAAGCAGCACAATGAGCAGCTGGTCCATCATCTTTCACTCTTTCCTTTTCGGTTTCCATTAAAAAATTAAAATTTGAGAATTATTAGCAGGGAGTACAACCATATGTGTCATTTTTATGGCCAATGGAGGCAATAACACTCTCTTAGCTGGTTCACCTGAAGAATATAAACTGACCCACACTCTTAGGTCTTCCGGAGCACATAAGGCTGTAACGAGATCAAGTCAGTTGCTGTAATTCAAAGTAGAAGGTTTGGAATCTTACTAAAATTCGATTGGTTCCTGAAAATCAAAGTTGAAGCCCATTCCTTTTTAAGGGTTTCCTGTCTAAATATTCATGTACTACAGATGACTTTTGGTGCAATTGTTATACCCAGATCAAGACTTCTCACTGCCTCAGATTTTAGGAGTATCTTAGCATGGTCATTTAAATTGCCAGAGAAGGCAGGAAGTTGACAAGTGAGAATTACTTTAATAAAACTCGGAGTGTTAGCTTAGATATAAAATTCACTTGAAAAACATATGAGAAGCCATGTAATGGGTATGGGCTATTTCAGACTGGATCCATTATTTTTGGGAGATGGTTGAGCCACTCGAAGAAACAAACACACAAATAAATAAACATCAGGTTGAAGGGATACAATGGGGAATGAAGACCCATTTGGAGAGACCAAAATCTCTAAGATGAGAAAGTGTAGCCCATGAGTTCCAATGACCAGACCTGCCACTTTGTAGCTGTGAAGCCTCCAGAAAGTCATTTCACTAATGAAGGCATTGTTCTCACCTGTTAAATGAGAATAATCACATTTTGGTCTATCTCACTAGCAGTTATTAAGATCAAATGAATTCAGGGATGTGAGAGTATTATGCAAAGTATTTTAAGCTGAAAAAACTAAGATATTATTTATGCTCAACTCAAAGCAGTTTCCCCAGAAGGTATAGAAATATACGCTTCAAATCTGGAATCCCTAAATACCCAAGTGTTTACTAGCATGAGTGAAGTTTCAGGGTGCCCTCTAATAAAAAGTTTCCTGTAATCATACGTGGCTGAGGAATGTGTTTTTGGTGTGTAATACAGACTTATTCTTAAATCTAAAATAAGCAGAGGCACATTTTCTATTAATGATCAGTATTTGGCTGCCATATTGGGAGCTAGGACAGACACTCAGACTCCGGTTCCAAATAAGAAAGGACTGAGGAACCACAGTATCCTCAGAGAGGTTGTTTGCACTGAGAAGAGGTAAGGTCTAGACCTTTGGAAAGAACTGTAGAGCCATCCAGTTGGGGCCAGAGCGAGGATTTGGATGAAGGATGTGGCAGCCTCCACAGTGGATGTGGCCAAGCTGGTTGAACCCTAGGCCTGGCCCTAGTCTGATGGATCTTGGATACTTGGTCTTTCAGCTGCTTTCCCAGCATCAGTCCTGCTTCCTAGACAAATCCTAGCCCGTTTGTTGCTATATGCCCTGTCAGAGCCCAACTGGAGACTGAGAGACACATTGATCCCTCCCTTACTAGACAGAGTCTTTGCCTGAAGTCCCTATGTTCTCTAGCCTACCTTGATCTTGGCCACTGACAGGGAACCCTTCTCCATTTGTTCTTTCAGCCTCATCTTTAATTTGAGGAAGAGCAACTCTCTCACATAGGAGCTGTCCCTGAGATCAGCCCGTGGAAAGGCTCAGTTCCAAACTCTTCCCACCCTTTCTTATATTCTGTCCCCATTTTATTTCCTTATCCAAATCCTCTTAAGCTCCCAGATGCTGACTGGCTCATGCTGCTGATCGATATTTTTTGCTTTGCTTTCACACTCAGAAAACTAAGCGGAAATTGAAGGTTTGAGTTTTTGGAGGGAGTTGGGAGGGGGCTCTGGGGAGGGGAGGGGTGGGCTTTGCAAGCTGCCTCCTCCGTTTCTTCAGGAATGAGATAATATCAGCAACCCCAAAAGGGGAAACAGGATAGGAGGGCTGTCTTTGATAGGAGGAGGTTCAGGTGACACACGGCAAACACACTCTGTCCTGTAAAGGTAGTTTCGTAGATTTTAAGGTTTTAGGTGTGCCCTATGGCCCTGTCTCACACCAATCATCCAACCCAAGATATAAAAGACTGGTTCAAATGCACTGGTATGCTTTATCTGTCAATGGCACTAATCTAGCATCCTATTTTTAATATATAAACGGAATTCATCCTTCTTAGTACAAATTATTGCAGCCCATAGGATGGAAGCATCTGAAGCTGGAGAACAAAAGGAAGATGAATCTGTTCAGCAAGATTATATTAGAAAGAAGAGATGACATTCAATTTGAGATCATGTCCCCGTTCAGAGAGATGTTTCTATAGTCGTCAATGGCGCATATAAAGCAGCTGTCTATAGCCGGTATAGACACTCCTCACCCTGAGGTCTCCTTGCAACTGGGGGGCCATTGGTGAATCCCTTCTACTACATGCATCACTGTTGGCATCATTCCTCAAAAGATGGAGCAGAACAAGCATGGGGAATTGACAAGAGCTATCGAAGCTTGATAGACGGAGTATTAGGGGGTACTTGGTATCATAGTTAGTGTGAATACAGCCAATAAACAAAATCGTAGCAAATCAAAGCAAGGCTTCCACTGGAAATTCAATGATTGGGAATACTAACACTCTTGTCCTGCCATGAAGCTGAATTAGTCTTTTACAAACGTTGCCTCCTGGAAGAGATCTTCCAGCAAACTAAATGTTTAAGCCTGCTATAAATTTATGCCTAATAGAATACAACATTTCTTTTCTGCAAAGGAGAACAAAATGATCCAGTCCATGAGCAGATAGAAAAGTGAATTGGAGTTTGGCGTTCATGCGAAGTACAAATAAAGTCATAAAATTAATGTGTGGTGAGAGACTGGCCTTTATGACAGTGTATAAGAAAATCCACCAATAATAAATTTGCTCAAAGGATAAACTATTTTTTTTTCTGCCTGAAGCCCATCAGGCTGTCATCTTGAAATGAATATTTATTAAGGGAATAAAATAAAAACATTTTAAATCCACTAAAGGAATGTGTCTAAATACACGTGATGACAAAAATACAATAATAAATGATGAGGTGGATTGGAATTTTATTTTTTTATTTTTATTTTTTAAGTTTATTTCTTCTGAGAGAGAGAGAGAGTGCCAGCAGTGGAGAGGCAGAGAGAGGGGGAGAGAGAAAATCCCAAGCAGGATCTCCCTGCTTTGAGTGCAGAGCCTGATGTGGGGCCTGATCCTATGAACCATGAGATCATGACCTGAGCCAAAATCAAGAGTCAGACACCTAACTGACTGAACCACCCTGGTTCCCCTGGATTGGATTTTTAAAATAACTGAATAAATCATATTCTTTAGGACAAATGGGTTAGGAATATGTTTTTAGCATCTAATGCACAATTTTTAAATCAAGATATGAAGCCAGAGAAGAAAGAGATGACCAGTTTTTGGAAATGGGATCTCTGCAGCTGCTTCTGAAGAACCTTAACCCGTCAAGGAGCAAGATGCTGAGGCTGGTGCCCCAGCTGTATGGTGTGCTAGAGGTTCCTCATGCAGACACCTCTGCACACCTGCTACAGGGCAGCATCCTCTCTCACACTGTCCATGGTATTGCTCCGAGACCCTCACCTGGCAAAAGTGCCATCACTGAAAAATAGGGGTGCAAAATGAGATGGTCACTGAAGTGTTTTGGAAAAAGGGAGCTAAGACTCAATAGACAATGCCCTGCTGCCACCCTGGTCTTGGCCTTCCTTCTTGCAAGTGGCTTGCACCTCCTGATGGTGTCCATGGCATAGAACTGGTCATCCTGGCATGCCCAGAACTGGCCCCAGCTGTCCATGGGTGGGAGCAGACCCAGTGAGACCTTCTTCCTCATAGGATAGGAGTCTCTTAGCTTATGACCTCATAGCTTAGGAGTCTCTTCCCATGACTCCCTAAAAGCCAATTCAGGACAATTTTTCTCTTTCCCTGTGCACGATGGGTAACTGCTGTGGAGATGGGAACCAATTTCTGGAAGCAAGAAGGGCTTTTATAGATCGTGTGGCCTTGAGCAACTTGGACAGAAAGAACCATGTTGGCCATGATTTCAAATGGAACAGGATCTATAATAAGTTGGAACTTCCCTGCAGAGAAACCACTAGAAAAAAATGTTCAGTTGGAGCCATTTATGAGTATGTGCTTGTTAGTTTTACTTTTATTCGGCTCTCTCTTTTAGCTGCTAAATTCCAAGCACCTTGGTTTTCCTTCAGAATCATCTCTTCTCCATTCCTTACCCTCTGCCCTTAATTCAGGCCTCAGCCTCTCTCCCCTTTGCTGCAAAGTGGTCAACATGCCTTCAGGTCTCTTTCTGTTTCTGAAAATCATGTGCCATAGATCACGTGTCCAAAACTCCTATGGAGGTTTCTGTCGCCCACTTCCATCAGGCCCTGGACACTTTGGTCACACTGCCCCACTGCCCTCTGGCCTTGTCCCCCCCCGAGCTCTCCCAGCACCTGCCTTGCACTAATGCACACCCAGCAGTTCCCTCCTGTATGTGCCTTCCTTCCCTTTCTCCTCTGCCAAGAACGCGCTCTGTCCCCTCCTCCTGTCCCTTCTGGGAAGACTCTTCTCTACCCAACAATCACACGTCTCAGGCTTGCACATTGGTTTTCTCACCTTCCACTTAGCTCACGTCCAGGAAACTCTCTGGAACTTTTGAAAATCGGTT
The DNA here is from genome assembly GCF_022837055.1 of Prionailurus viverrinus. Lineage (NCBI taxonomy): Eukaryota > Metazoa > Chordata > Mammalia > Carnivora > Felidae > Prionailurus > Prionailurus viverrinus. Next base: position 37,006,052 of record NC_062572.1, read on the forward strand.
TCTGAACCCAAGCCTGTGGTCTGAAGAGGACAGTGTTGTGGTTGCTGTCCTGGAGAGTCTGAGGGATGTCTGTGTCCACAACTCTGGCCACACCTGGGTGTATCTGAGAGCTCTGGAGGGCAGGATAACCACACCTGGTCCAACAGTCATGACACACTAGCTGCCCATGAAAAGTTGGCTGTGTTAAGCTTTCAAGGGGCACAAACCAATTGGTGGGTATCTGCAGGCACAAGACGACATTTTTAAGGGCTGAAAACTTTGGCCAACCTCGTAATTAGCCCCAAGTGGCACTTTGTTAGTCAACACTGACCTGGTCATTCACTTTCATCCTCCATTACCCTTCTACAATACTTTCATCTCGAATAATCAAATTAATTGTTCCTGTATAGACACTGGTTTGCCGCTGGAACGCTTCCCCTCCCTTCCTGACAAGAATATCAAGGTTTTGTTGATTTTGTTTTGCTTTGGTATTTTAAAACTATCCTTTCCTTTGCTCTCAGCCACGTGGTTTGGATGGGACTGACCCCACCTTCAGGTCCAGGGGGTCAATTAGCATATTCTTGTCTTCTAGCTCCAGTGACTGGGGATGTAGTTCAGGGAGAGACCCAGTAGTTCCCTCTGATGACGGTGACTCATCCAGGAGTGGGTCCATGACCTCAGCTTGTCTGTTCACAGAGAACCTCAAGCCCACTTCCGGGAATCATGGTACCTACATGCTCTATTCCGAGGCTCAATAGTGTGAGGATGGGAGGCTTGGAGCTGCTGTGCCATAAGGGGAGTGCCAGGAACTGTACTAGGGGTTCACTGAAAACTGGAGAAGTTGTCTAACGAGTGGATGTGGCGCTCAGAGATGGTTATTGCAAACATTGTTTGAGTCCTGGATCAAGCTCTGCCTGAAACCAGTTTATCCCTGGATTCTTCAGTTACATGAATTGAATGCTGCCTTCTTTGGACCAAGTCAGTTAGACCAAAGTAGTTTTCCATTACTTGCAACCACAAGTAACCCGAGGTTCTTCTAATAATCACATTTGTTACTGTTTCTCTCAATTTTCTTGCTCTCTGAAAGATTAGTCACCAATACTCAGTTTTCTGCCTTAGTTTCTCACTCTAGTGTACTGTGCTCATTCAGCTATATTGCTTACGGGTGCATTTCTCATGCCTGTAAAGAGCTTCTCCATGTACTTGGAACTTTCTTGGATCAAAGGATACTTCCCACATTTATAAAGCCATAATGTTCCCACTCATATTTGCAAAATTCTACAATTCTACTAATTGAGCAAAATTGGGAGAGGTCACTAAAAGGAAACAAGGCAAATAGTAAGTAAATACTTGCACGATATCTGTCTGGCAGGTGTGCTCCAGTGTCTCTGTGCGGATTTCTTGCAGGGATCCCTCCTTTCAGAAATCCTCCATCTACCAGCCCTTAAGCCCCACAGGTTTGGGTATGTGACCCAGGCTAGCCAATCAGAATCCACTTACCTGGGCATAAGTGATTGGTTCTGAGACGGACACATGATCCAAAGAGGCCCTTTCAGTGTATTTACTGGGATTTAATATTCAGTTACTGGGATTGTACACTAAGGCAATATATGCTAGCGTTGCTCATTACCTTCCCCAAGATGCATAAAGGAAGTTATTTACAGCAGGAGGGAAAGAGGTCAGTGGGAAAAGGAAGCTGAAAAGCAGAGCCAAGAAATTGAGAGAGGCAATGGAATGAGAGGGAGGGAGGGAAATGAGATATAGCCTCTGGATTTAGTTAAAACCATTATACTTGTCAACATTTTGTTTACATGCAGTCAATTCCTCCTTTTGCCTTTTCTCATTCTTTCATTCTTTAGTGTGTCCTTTCTTTTCTTTTCCTTTGTCCTCTTCCTCCTCCACCTCCTCCTCCTCCTCATTCTCCTGCCAGTTCTGTTCATTTGCCTGGAAGGGAAAAGTGGCTTAAAAAACATATTTTCCTCACTTCCTAATTTTAAAATTTCGTGAATGGTGTCATTAAAGCATTAAGGAAACCGAATGGATACTCATCAGGCAGTTCTCCCAGTACAAGGGGCGAGGTAATTTAAATGCATAAGTACTTTTTAAAAAAACAAACATCCATTTACTCACCATTCAGATGAACACATGCATTAACATTTTGTCATGTTCTCTTCAGATCATTATTTTATTCAAGATATGAAATATTATAAAGTCTTTCTTCAGAAGGAATTTCTTCTGGTGAATTCCCCTTTCTACTGAAACCATTTTAAACTGGTTTTCTGTCACTTAAACTGGAAAGAGTTTTTACTAATAAATATACCTCTTGTCCCATGTAAGACAAACAGCTCTAGAGTTGCCATCTGTTTGTATCTCCTGCTGTGATTGTGTCTGACAAGTTGTTGGTGCATAACAGATATTCAGTAATGGTGGCAAATGTTGTTTAACTACATACCAAGTCACATCGTTGAAACAACTACATTTTGAGGAGTTCTTACTATTTTTACGGGGAAAATAAGAATGTTTTTTATGATAACAGGAAATTTTTTGTTGTTGTTTGTTTGAATTTCACAGGTGGGCTTTTTTTCTGTTTGAATTTTAAAAAGCAAAAAGCAGTGTTTCTCCCACCAAAAGCACAGGTAGCAAAAGAAAAAATAGATAAATTGGACCTCATCAAAATTAGCATTCTGTGAATTAAAGGATGCCATCAAGAAAATGAAAAGGCAAACCATAATATGAGAGAAAATATTTACAAATCATATATCTGACAAGGGATTAGTATCCAGAATATATAAAGAACTCCTACAACTCAACAGCAACAACAAAAGAACCCGATTCAAAAATGGGCAAAGGACTTGAGTAGACATTTCTGCCAAGAAGACATCCAGATGTCCAACAAGTACATGAAAAGATGCTCAATGTCACTAAACTTTAGAGAAATGCAAATCAAAACCACAATGAGATATCACTTCACACCCGTTAGTATGGTTATTATAAAAAACAAATCCATGGGGCGCCTGGGTGGCGCAGTCGGTTAAGCGTCCGACTTCAGCCAGGTCACGATCTCGCGGTCCGTGAGTTCGAGCCCCGCGTCGGGCTCTGGGCTGATGGCTCAGAGCCTGGAGCCTGTTTCCGATTCTGTGTCTCCCTCTCTCTCTGCCCCTCCCCCGTTCATGCTCTGTCTCTCTCTGTCCCAAAAATAAATAAATGTTGAAAAAAAAAATTAAAAAAAAAAATAAAAAATAAAAAACAAATCCAACCATGATAAAAAACCCAGACAGAAAATAGCAAGTGTCGGCAAGGGTGTGGAGAAATTGAAAGCCCTGTGTGTTGCCGGTGGGAATGTGAAATGGTGAAGCTGCTGTGGAAAACAGTATAGTGAGTCCTCAGAAGTTTAAAACTAGAATAAACATATGATCTAGCAATGCTACCTCTAGGTATACAGTCAAAAGAATTGAATGCAGGAACTTGAACACATACATACACCAACGCTTATAGCAGCATTTACAATAGCTAAGAGGTGAAAGAAGCCCAAGTCCATCAATAGATGAATGGATAAGCAAAATGTGGTCTATACATACACTGGAATACTATTCAGCCTTAAATGAAAAGGGAAATTCTAACACATGCTACAACATGGGTCAACCTTGAAGACATTATGCTAAGGGAATAAGCCAGACACAGAAGGACAGATACTGTACGATTCACTTCTATGAGGGACCTGGACTGGCAGGGTTCATAGCAACAGAAAGTAGAATGGTGGTCACCAGGGGCTGGAGGAGGGGGAAATGAGGAGTTAGTGTTTAATGGGTACAGAGTTGCTGACTGGGAAGATGAAAAATTCTAGAGATGGATGGTGATGATGGTTACACAACGTTGTGAATGTACTTACTGCCACTGAATTGTACACTTCAAAATGGTAAATATTGTTATGTATATTTTACTACAGTAAAAAATAAAGCAATGAGAGGCACCTGGGTGGCTCAGTCGGTTGAGCAACTGACTCTTGATTTCAGCTCATGTCATGATTCCAGGGTCGTGGGATGGAGCCCCACACTGAGCTGCTGGAGTCTGCTTAAGAGTCTCTCTATCTCTCTCCCTCTGACTCTCTGTCCTGCATGCACACACTGTCTCTCTCAAAAAAAAAAAAACAAACAATAATTCTCAAAGCAAAATGATAGAGACAGTTGGTAGATTAGTTGTTGCCTGGGCAACAACTGGGGGGTGGGAATGGGGATTAACAGTCAAAGGGCACTAAGATGTCATTGAGGGTGATGGAAAAGTTCTAAAGATGGAAAAGTTCTAAAACTGATGATGATTATACAACTTGGAAAATTTCCTGGAAATCATTGAATTGTACACTTGAAATGAGTAAATTATAAGTATGTAAGACATATATGTAAGATACGCTTTATAAGGCTGTGAAAAACCAACACTGTTTCTAGAAATCGCTCACAGAAGAATCCTAGTTCTAGAAAACTAGGTCTTCCAAAAAGGTCACCTATGTTTGGGAAGCACTGTAGGTATTTCCCCTTGAGAGGCTTACAAGGCACCTGAGAAAACAGAGGTCTGAGAAGGGGCGTGGCAAAGAGACCCACTCAGCCTATCCTCTCTCAGAATGTCCTAGATGTGTTTCTCAGAGACCCCTCTTCTTCCCTCCAGAGATCTCATTTACATCCCTCTGTCTAACCGTCTTTGGAAGGCATTTCAGTAAAAGCTAATTGACATTAAGTAGAAATCTCTTCGGTTGGCAGGCAGTTGCTTAAAGTCACTGTAATTGTTCTGAGTCCCTGAAATCACTTTCTCTGCATTGCCATCTATGTAACCAGAGGGGATTATTCAGCTCAGCAAGTGCGAAGAACAGAGATTGCCTGAATGCTTCATCAGATTGCGTCTCTCTGTGCCACCAAAGCCAGTAGTTCCCAGACAGATGTGAGGCACCCCACCCCTGCCACGGGGAGGAGACAGGAAGAGGGGAAGGCACTCCCACAGCCTGGCTTCCTCTAGGCACTGGGCTGCCCCCACTTATTTCTCTGGTAGTACTGCCCTAGCTCTCATCAGGAAAATAGACTTTTCTTGAGAGGCTGATGGATAACAGTCCAAGGAAAAATCTTAGGTAGAAACTTCTAGAAACTTCTAGAGGGTCTTGTAAAGCTAGCTAAAGAGAATTTATTACACACCCACTGTATGCCAGGTGCCATACTAGGAGTGTCCCTATGTCTCATTTAATCCTCTTGGAGCTCCTGTAGCAGGTAGTATTCCACTATTTGGCAGGTGGGGACCTGAGGTGTGGGGGTTAAGTGATTCTCTTCTCATGTCGGGTCACACAACCAGGCTTGTGTTCTTCCCATGACACCACATATTGAAACTCTGGCCAAATGCAGCTCAAGAAAGTTACAGAGAATGGAAAACAAGGTAAAAAGATGGTATTTACAGCACATTTTTGGCAGAAGCTCCTGGGTAATGATATATGAAAAACACACACACGCGCACACACCATTACACAGTTAAGGTTGTGATCAGGTGAGTGGCCTGGGGCACAAAGAGGCAGGAGAAGGGTGGCTGTCCTGAGAGGTCTTCAAGGTGGGGAGTGGGCCAAGGAGCACTTCTGAGTCAGGCAAGACCCCACAATGAATTCGCACAGAGGCAGGAAGAGCTAGTGACAACCACAGGCCCTTATCTCTAGGGCTCGGAAACTCACAGGAAAAATGAGAATTCCAGAACAGAAAGCAGCACAGGGTGACATCAGCATGTAAACAGGCCAGCAGTGCCTTCAGCCAAGCCAGGGAAAGGGTGGGGTTTCCTGCTCTGTCCCCTGGCCAGTCTGGCGACCCTGCTGCCTTGTTGAGGCAGGAGGTCAGGCACTGTCTGCCCTCACTCCAGGAGACTGCATGCAATGTGCTAAGATCAAGGCCAAACGGAGCTTCTTGGTTCCTGGCAGGATGAGATTACTGGGCTTGGTACCAAAGGTTCCAAGGTTACTGGAGCTGGCAAGCCCCTGCACAATCACTGACCTGTGGTTAGAGCTGGGTCCCTGGGAATCACCACCATCTTGTAATAATGAGTAATAAAGCCGTGAGCACATCACATAAACTGCCTCATTTAACGCAAGCACTGAGACATCTCTGAGGTAGGTATCGTTGCTCCATTTTCTGGAAGCAGAAACTGAGAGCATACAGAGGTTAAGTAACGTGTCTGAGTCTCAGAGACAATAGGTAGTAGTAGTGAGCCCACGTGTCCGTGTATAAAAGCTATGCTCTCAACAGCTCACAGACGGGGCCAAAGTTCTGTGCTTCACTTCCTCACGATGTGAATAGAAGTACTGAGATCCTTGTCAATCCTTGTCCCTGTTTTGAGAACTGCCATCTGGCTTTCTGGCTCCTGAAGGACCCCTGCCCAGGACATTGGCTCTCCCACACATCAATGAACAATTCTGAGGGTCTTTTAAAAATATATATATAACTTCGATTGCTGTCTTTTCCCTACTGGAAAAGTAATTATAATGTTCCTAAACAAAAGAAAAAGGAAAAAAGGAAAAAAAGAAAAAGGTAAGCACTAAGAATAAAATGTGGATCACCTTCAATACCTACAACTCAGCAATAATGAAAGCTTATCTTTGCTTTAGACTCGGAAGTGATTTTGTCTCCTAAGTATGTGTATATATTTACAACAATGGATTCACATTATGTTTTGCAATCTTTCTTTTTTAACCTATCTACGTAGAGAATATTTTCTACAATATGCAGTGTTCTACAGCATAAATTTTAAGGCCAGTCTGTATTTTGCCATTATAAGTAATCTCTTATTTGGGGATGGTCAGGTTGCTTTTAACTTTTTCACTATTATGGAAAATTATTTAATGAAGATTCTGTAATGAGATCTATATGCATATTCATGAATATTTTCAGATGATAAATTACCAGATATGGAATTCTGGGTTTAAAAATGTTTTAAAAATATGGTTTAAAAAACTTTATATGAAAGCAGCATACTCTCATAGCATATAATGTAGAGAATACAGAAAAGTTGAAAAAAAGATAAAAGTCGGTATTTCCATAGTTACATTTCTGTCTCCCAAACAACCATTAATAATATTTTATTTTCTCTAGAGTTTTTCTATGCATTAAAAACATTATAATCAATTTCTTTACATAATTTTGCATTCAGTAGTTTTCATTTTATGTGTGTAGTATTGTATTATAATGATAGTATATATTATAATTATAGTATAGTATTATGCAGTATAATTAATGTGTGCTCAAAACTTTTCCCCATTCTTTGTGTGTTTCACTCCTCAGTCTCAAGATTTTCCAAAGGAAAAATGAGAAGCTTCTTGAACGTTATGGATATTTATAATAAACAAACCTCCCAGGACCATTTGAGAGGCTTCCTCTGAGCAAGCCTTTGAGTTTGAGTAGGAATATGGCATGCTTATTAAAAAGATCATTCTGGAGGCTTTGGCAGGGCAGACGGAGGAAGAAAGTAACCAGGGGCGCCAGTCAGGTGAAAGTGGTCCAGGCAGGTGAAGGTGATGGTCCCCATGGGGATGTAGACAAGCTGGGTTGACTTTGGAAAATCAAACTTGCTAATAACCATAGCCATGATAGATGTGTGGTGTTGGAAGGGAGACACAGGCAGCAAGGAGTGTAGCTTGAATTTAGATTTAAATAGCTATATGGGTAGGCTGTCATTTACTGAGATAGGAAAAGCTGGAAAAGGAATAATGTTTGGGATATTAGTTTCCTATTAGTCTGGGAAGATGGAGGCTTGCTTTGGATTTAATTTCACTTTAGAACATAAGGAAATGGGTAAGTCTGACCCACCCTCAGAGTCAGCTATGTTTTCTCTCTCTCCCCCTCCTGTCTCCCCTTGTACTTTGGGGCAAATTTATCACATTCTAACTTCTACTGCTATTATTTTAGGACATGCCTGTATTATCCCTACTGGAGTTTTAAATTTGTTAGTACAGGTGTGCTTTTAATTTCCCTTACAGTTCTGTATTTCACTGCATGATACAAAAGTTAAGTGGCTGATTTGATATTTCTTTTTGTTTTTTACTATAAGCATTTATAGCTATAAATTTCCTCTTAGCACTGCTTTTGCTGTGCCCCATAGTGTTAGCATGTGGTGTTTTCATTTTTATTTGTCCCTAAGTATTTTATAATTTCTCCTGTGATTTCTTCTTTGATCAATGGATCAAATGGATCAATGGATCATGGTTAAAAGCATATGTTTGATTTCTACAACTTTGTGAATTTTCTAGTTTTCCTTAGGTTATTGTTTTCTTTTTTTTTTAATATATGAAGTTTATTGTCAAATTGGTTTCCATACAACACCCAGTGCTCATCCCAAAAGGTGCCCTCCTCAATACCCATCACCCACCCTTTCCTCCCTCCCACCCTAGGTTATTGTTTTCTAACTTCATCATGTTGTGGTTGGAGAGGATACTTTGTATGATATCTATCTTTAAAGAAATCTATTGAGACCTAATTTGTGGCTTAACATATGGTCTATCCTGGAAAATATTTCACGTGCACCTGAAAAGAATGTATATGTTGTTGCTGTTGGGTGGTTTTCTGTATCTGATTTGATTTAGTTGATTAAGGAGTTTAAGTCCTCTGTTTCCTCACTTATCTTCTATCTGATTGTTCTATCTATTTTTGTGAGTGGGGATACTGAAGTCTCCATTTGTTATTCTAAAACTGTCTTTTTCTCCCTTCAATTCTGTCAGATTCTTTGATTTATATATTTTGATGCCCTGTCGTTAGGTGTGTAAATGTTTATAATTTTTATATCTTTTTGTTGTATTGAACCTTTTATTAATATGTAACGTATTTCTTTGTTTCTTATAAACATTTTTTTACATGTAAAATTATTTTGTCTGATATTGATATAGCTACCCTTGATCTCTTTTGGTTACTATTTGCATGGAATATCTTTTTCCAAACTTTTACTTTCAATCTGTCTGTGTTTTTGTGATCTAAAGCGAGTCTCCTCTAAACAGCGTATGGTTGGATCAGGTGTTTTTATTCATTCTGCCTATCTCTTTGGATTAGAGAGTTTAATCCATTTACATTTAAAGTAATTGCTGATAAAGAGGGACTTACTGTTGTCATTTTGCTATTTGTTTCCTGTATGCCTTATAGTTTTTTTGTCCTTCATTGGTTGCATTACTATCTTCTTTTGTGTCTAGTTGATTTTTGTAATGAAATGCTTAAATTCCATTCTTATTTCCTTTTGTATATATACTATAGCTATTTTCCTTGTAGTTACCATGGGGATTACATTCAACATCCTAAAGTTAAAACACTCTAATTTGAATTGATAGCAGCTTGACTTCTTAATATAAAAAACTCTGCTTCTTTATAGCTCCAGCCCCACCCCTTTGGTTGTTAATGTCACAAATTATATCTTTACACATACTGTGCCCCAAACCATAAACAAATGATTCTTTTAAACGCATTACTTTCGTATTATGTGGAAAACAAGATTTAGAATTACAAAGTAAAGTTACAATAACACAAGCTTTTAGACTAATAATTTTTTCTTCAAATGTATTAATCATATAGAAAACAAAAAGTACCACTACAAATTATTGTTGCAATAATACTAGCTTTTATATTTGCCCTTGTATTTACCTTTACTGAGATCTTTAATTCTTTATCTGGATTTGAGCTACTGTCTAATGTCCTTTCATTTCACTTTGAAGAACTCATTTTGGCATTTCTTGCAAGGCACCTCTAGTGGGAATGAACTCTTTTAGCTTTTGTTTCTGTCAGAGTGTCTTAATTTCTACCTCACTTTTTAAAAGTTTATTTATTTTGAGAGAGAGAGAACATGTGACATGAGAGAGGGAGAGATGAACCCAAAGCAGGTTCTGTGCTGTCAATGCAGAGCCCAATGCAGGGCTTGAACCTATGAACCACGAGATCATGACCTGAGCTGAAATCAAGAGCCAGACACTTAACCACTGAGCCACCAAGGCACCCCTATGCCTCACTTTTAAGGACAGTTTTGCCTGATGTAGGATTTTATGTTGACAGGGGTTTGTTTGTTTGTTTGTTTGTTTAACACTTTGAATACTGCCACTGCCTTCTGGCTGCCAAAGCTTCTGATAAGAAGTCTGCTGATAATCTTATTGAGGCTTCCTTATATGCAATGATTTGATTCTCTCTTGCTGTTTTCAAGATCTCTCCTTGCCTTTGGCCTTTGAAGGATTATAATGTGTCTTAGTGTAAATCTCTTTACGTTCATTTTAGCTGAAGTCAGTTGAGCTTCTTGGATGATTATATGTATATCTTTCATCAAATTTGGAAAGTTTTTAGCTATTATTTCTTCAAATATTCTTATAGCTTCATTGTCTCTCTTCTTCTGGGATGCCCACAATGAGTATGTTGATCTTCTAGATGATGTCCCACAGGTCTCCTCTGTTAACTTTCATTCAATCATTTTCTTTCTCTTCCTCAAACTCAATAGTAATTTCCATTGTTCTATTTTTAAATTTACTGAATCTTTCTCTGCCTGCTTATATTTGCGTTTGAATCCCTTTGTGATTTTTTTTTTCATTTCAGTTATTGTATTTTCAGCTCCAGAATTTCTTTCTAGTTTCTTTTTAGGGTTTCCATCTCTTTCTTGATATTCCATTTTGTATATTCATTGTTTTCTTGACTTTCTTTATATATTTTTTTTAGTTTTTTTGAGCATCTTTATGACAATTGTTTTAAAGTCTTTGCCTAGTATATCCTCCATCAGGCCTTTTTCAGAGACAGTTTCTCTTGATTTTTTTCCCATTGAATGGGACATACATTCCTGTTTATTCATATTCCTTGTGATTTTTTGTTGTTGTTGAAAAGTGGACATTTGAACCTGAAATAATGTTATTACTCTGGAAATTGCATTCTCTCCTTTCCTCAGGGTTTGCAAGTTTTTTAAACAATCATTCTTATATTTGTTTTTTTATTATTGTAGGCTGCCTCTCTGCTGAGGGTAAGCCTGAGCTGTAAACGCAAGGTGCTCCCAGGTCTTTTCTGTACTTTTCCCTGAGTGTGTGTGGCCACTTTCTTTTTTCCTATACATGCAGTTGTTTTTGAGTGTTTTAATCTTTAATGTCTGTTTCCCAAAAGGAGAAAAAGAGATAAATAAAGGGGGATAAAGGTTGCCAACCTTTTAAATCCCCTGGAAGTCAGTTCAGCTAGAGGGAGAGAACCTTGCAACAGAAGTGGAAATTGAAACAACAATGGCTGCTCATTTCTTTGTCTGTACCTCTGTGATCAGAGGCAGCAATCAGCAGTCAGAGCACAAATCCTTGATATCTAGAAGATAGTTTTCCTTTTTGCCCATGCTTACTCTCATACATTGGGTGCAAACTGTCCCAGGGACATGTGCACAGCTGTTTCCCACATGGCTGGGGGTGGGGGAATGAGCAGCTACTACTGTGCCAAAAGTTGAAATTAACCAAAACTGACCACAATTTACCATCTAAATCTTGTGCTGGAAGTTGCAAACTTTCAACAGACTCCAGAATTCCAAAATAGTTCTATCACACATATTCTACTAGTAAAATTGTTGTCTAGGTGGAGAAACAGATTCCTGGTACTTCCTAGTCTGCCGTCTTTCCATACCTTACTCTTCTTGACAGATATACATGTTTCCACCCCGTGGATGTACCATGGATATGTATGATCAATCTCATTGCTTTTTAGATTTCATAGTAGGCAATGTTGGTTGCCTTCCTAACATCGCTTTCTCCCTTTTTCCATCCTAACATAATCCCAGATCCCTTCAGTTACTTATCCCCTTCACTGCTCTGAAAGGAGATACTGACCAACCTAAGCCCATTGGAACTTGGCTCTATCCTGGTAACAGTTATTGGTCCAGGAACATACATATAACCTAAACTGATCACCCAGATTGAAGATTAGGGCTTAGAGACCATTCTTAGGGGAGAAGGGCCACTCTCTGCCCTGTGTTCTTTCTCTCCATTGTGAGTAGGTATGAGGGAGCATGTGGCCATCTTGCAAACATGAGAAAAATCAGCTAACCCAAGAAATGGCAGTCCTCAGTGAGGAAAGACCCTGATTCTTGATGACATTTTTGAGTTTCTCCTCATACCATATCAGGGCTTTTCACCTATGGACTTGCAATTATGTGAGAGACGAACTTTCCTATTTTCTTAAGTTGATGGAGTTACAGTTTCTGAAACTTGTGTATTCTAACTGATACAGGGTTGTTAGGAGGATTGAATCTGTTCATATTTGTAAAGTGCTTAGAATGGTGCTTAGCACATGGCAAGTGCTATATTAGTGTCTGTTGAATAAATAAATAAAATACAAGTTTTCCCACTGTCTTCAATGATAATGATACCACAAACCTCTTTAACATGCGTGTAACTTGAATATTTGGGAGGAAGTAAAACTACTCATTAGGATCCTATAAAAGTGGATACATGTCATTATACATTTGTCCAAACTCACTGACTGTATAGCACCAAGAATAAACTCTAATGTGAACTATGGACTTTGGGTGATAATAACGTATCATTGTAGGTTCATAATTTGGAACAAATGTACCACTCTGGTGCCAGGGTATTGATAATGGGGAAGGTGGTGCACGTATGGGGACAGGAGGAATATGGGGAATCTCTGTACCTTCCTCTCAATTTGCTGTGACCCTAAACCTGCCCTAAAAACATTCTTTTAATAAAAAAAATTGTTTGTCATGTGTATAACATGTTCTCTGATACTATCATTCTGCTTCCAGAAATTTATTCCAAGAAAGACATCAGAGACGTAAATAATACTTTATATGTACAGATATTCATTGCACCTTTCAATAATATACACCCAGCGTTCAGTAATCCGGGACTGCTAAGTAAATGTTGGTATAACTATGTGATGGGATACTATGCAGACATTAAAAATCATGAGCTATTAAATCACAAAGGAAGTTGGTCATGATATACTAAGGAAAAAAAAGATCACAAGGCAGTGTTGACAATGTGATTTCAATTTCATGTATATGGCAAGGAGTGTGTCTACGGTGTGGATTGCAAAAGCACCTGTAGAGAAAAAGATTGGAAGTAGGCACGGAAAATGTTGGCCATAGCTATCTCTAGGTTATACAGTTGCAGTGGTCTGTATTTCCTTTTCTACTTTCCTGTATGGTTTACATTTTGTTTTAGAATGAGCATGTAAACATCCTTTCCCACAAATAGTAAACACAGTCAAATTATTCTCTATTATATTAGTAATTTTTATAGAACTTAGGATATTCTAGTTCGCAACAAGCCAAAAGGAGTCTAGAAAAATGCTATGCTACAGAAGTTGGATATTCATTTGATTGATTGATTGATTGATTTGTTATTTTTTATTTTAGACACACAGAGAGAATGTGAGGGGGGGAGAGGGGCAGAGGGAGAGAGACATATTAAGAGCGAATCTTAAGCAGGCTCGACACTCAGCATGGAGTCCCACATGGGGCTTGATCCCACGACCCTGGCATCATGACCTGCGCCGAAATCAAGAGTCGTATGTTCAACTGACTAAGCCACTCGGGTGCCCCGGGATATTAGTGTTTAAAAAAGACATCCCAATTCTTTGCATTAGAAGTATACTATACAATGGCTTCTGATACGGTGGCGGGTCTGATAATCCTCATTTTGGAGAGATAAACTATGCACTATTCTCATGGACCTAACACAGCTGAAGTTATTTTTGACTTAAGAATAGCAGCAACACTGAGTAGAGTCTGGACAAAAAAAAACCCCACAAATCTCAATTTTAAAGTTTTATTTTTCACAGTCATAAATGACTCATTGACACTCGTAGTGAGAGGATTTTCGTGAGCTGGAAGCCACTGGACTGTTTTTTAGAAACATGTAATTTGAAAATTAAAATGATCTTGTCCATTTTGGTTTAGGTGGCAGTTTGGAAATTAAATGGTTTAAGATGAAAGTGTGTGCGTAAGCACCATGTCTTCCTTTTAATCCTATTGTAGTTTCTAAATTTACTTCTAATATACAAAGGATCTGGGAATTAGCCTGATACTCAATGGAGCAGAAAACTTACTTATCTTGATGAGAAAAAGAAAGATGCTGGGGAAGCTGCCCAATTTTGCATTTAAAAAACGACAGCAAATTGCCTTGTGGATGAATTACATACATTTGGACCTGTGCTCACTGTTGTTTGGGTTGACTGTTTTTATTGATGCTTTCCACTTCTCCCTGTATGTGGGCAAACCCTTGTCGTTAGCCTATGTTTGTCACCCTCTGAAGAATTATTGAAGCCCGAACAACCTTCTGTAATTCCCTCTTTCAGAAGCAATTATGTCTTCTATCATCACCTGTTTCCTTGTGCATCACGAACACATTCCACCATGGAACCAACTGCCAAACCGTTTTAAGTCATATCTTCAGTTTCCAGTGGTTTTAACAAAAAGGGTCTTTCCCTAAAAACCCCTTTCCTTGGGGGTTGGAGACTCTCTAGACTTAACTGGGTCACCACCCTCACAGATAAAGCAACTTCATGGTTGCATTTATGGTTTTAGGTAATAGTCACCGTCTTTGTCTCTATTTTGCAACTAGAGGGAAAATGTGTGCCATTTTAAGTTTTAACAGAATTTCTATTGCTTGCCTACTTTCTTACAGAAATACTGAAAAACCTGAAGTGATCTCCCTGACCACTTAAGGTGGGGTTCCTCAGGGCTCAGGCAGACCCAGGCACTTCCCAAACCTTTGGGAAGGTTTCTTCCCAACCCTTCTTCCCAGATGATCACAGACGTTCCCTGGACTGTAAGGACAATCTTTGTGTCACCGTGTCTCAAATGCATGTCTTTCCCTTAGACTTCTCCTCTGAGATAGAAACTGACAAGTTCCACTGCCAGCTTCCACAGACGGGTACCCTCCTAGACTGTTGGAATGGAGGCTGTTTGGAGGTCAGGGGAAGCAATGGAGATCGTATTTACTCTTTTCAGTTCACAGGGGACGAACCTGAGACGCAAAAGGATTCAGGATTGTGCACAACTGTCCGAAACACTGCAACATTAACATGTCTTCGAAATCTCTGATTTCCCCTCCAAAACCAACTCCTCACTCCCCAACTTTTCCTAAGACAGTAAATGGCACCACGATTCCCCCAATTATTTGAGCTGGAATCTAAGAATCAGGCTGGATTCCTCACTTTCATTACTAACCCCTCTGCCAGTCCTGTTGGGTGTCCTGGAAAAGCAACTTGCATTTGTCCACTTCTCTCTCCGGCCGCCGTGTCTACCTTGTCCAGCCCGCCATCTGCCTGGACCACCACGGAAGCGTCCTTTCACTTTTGCTTTGATTCCAACCCGTTCACCAAAAAGCGACAAAAGTAACCATGTTAAAATGCAACTTGGAACCAAAGGGGGCCTGAGAGAAGGACATCTCAAAGGCTCCGAGCACAAAGGTGATGGTGACTCAGAAGACCTGAGGGGCCCCAGGGAGCTGGTGGGTGGACTGTAGTTGCTGATGGGGCACGGGGTTGCAGCTGGGGGAGTGGGGCAAGTGTGCGGGATTTTGCCATCTTTCCTATGCCTGAAGCTGTGTGCTGCCAGAGAATACTCGGGCAGTAAGTATCACCTGTCTGCTGGGGGCGCCAATGCCAGGCATTGTGAGCCATCATGCCTCTCTAGGTTCCAGTCACCATGGTGTCACTCATTACATGCAGGAACCTAGACATAGCCCTGGGCCCCTGAACCTGACGATGAAAGGGCTGGATGAAAGATCACTGTGGTTCCTTCCAGCTCTGTCAGTCTGTGATGCAGGTGGGGCTAGGGCTGGGGCTCACACTGTACTCTACTCCCAGAGCCTTTCCTGGCAGCCAGAACATTTGTGAATTAATGTCTTTCAATTTTATTGGCTGGCCGACTGCATCCTTTTAAAGTAACAGTTTTTCTTTGACACTCTCATCTTCCTTCTTTACTGTTCTTTTTCTTCCTGGCAGCCTCTATCCTCAGTGATCCTTGGGTGTTCAGGCTGCTACTTGGCCATCAAGGACTTCCCTGATTTCTGACATTGTTCCCTATGCCCTGCATGGGCAAAAACTAATGCTGTAAACCTCTCCTCTCCCCCTGATTCCATTAAAACTCTGACTCTTGGGGCATCTGGGTGGCTTAGTTAGTTAAGCATCCAACTCTTGGTTTCAGCTCAGGTCATGATCTCATGGTTCTTGAGATCCAGCCCCACGATGGGTGCTGGGCTGATAGCACGGAACCTGCTTGGGGCTCTCCCTCTCTCTCCCTCTCTCTCTGCTCCTCTGGTGTGCATATGCTCTATCTCTCAAAATAAATAAACTTAAAAAAAAAACTTAATTGTTAAAAAAATCCACTTTGACTCTTTGTCATGAAAAGACTCCCATTTTATGTAAAGAGTACAAACAAACAAGAACAGCTCCCTGCCCACACTCTCCCTTTCCACCCCCAGCAAAAATCCACAAGGGAAAGAAAGTCAGGATTGCTGGTGACAAAGCTTTAGAAGGTGGAGAATAGAAGGAAAAGTGCTAACTGACTTAGCAGTCTGGAGAAAGGAGAAAACTGTACCCAGACTCGGGGATATGCAGAAGCAGTCTGATTCAGAAAATGAAACAAAACAAAAAATAAGGAAAGTCTCAGGAATTATAAGTGCCAGGGACCTGGGAAAATAGAGGTACAGGTGGAGGTACAGTGGGGCTGTTTGAAAATTTGCTTGGGAAACCATGAGCCCCCACGTGGCCTCCCTGCTCCATGCAGCTGAGGGACTACCTCTCCCCAGCCATGGCAGAAGGACCAGAGTATGACTTGAAGAGAAGTTGGACCAGAGGATGTCTGGAGTTGGGGATACCAGGCGTGGCTGAACTCAGGGCTACAGCACTGAGAAGAGGTTGGTTAGATAAAAGAATATATGCCAACAGATGAAAGCCTTAGCTTCCTTCCCCATGTGGCTCTAGGGATGTTCACAGCCAGACTCACATCTCCCAGGGTCCCTCCTAGGAGAACCTAATTGCACCAAGAGAAAAGACCAAGAGATGATGGCAACTGGTGGGGGTGGGGAGGTGCTCAAATGCAGTGACCAACCCAACACATTGCACAGTGAAGCCCAGGGGTCAGTAAATAATACCCCACCCCACCCCAGGGAGCTTCCAATGAATTTTTGACTGTCTTGCCCTCAAAGAAGGCAGCCAAAGATCACCAGACAGCAACATGAAAGACAGAAATCAAAACAAAGAAAGGAAGGAAAGTCAGAGGATAGTGACAGCAAGGAGAACAGAGTAAAAATTTTTCAAAATTATAACTCATATATTCATAGCTTCACAAAGCAAGAACAGTGGGTCCATCCCTCATCAGGAAATATTAAAATTCTGATAGCAGACATGAAAAATTAAAAAGAGGAATTGGTGATAAAATGATAAATCTCCTATAACGTAGAGCAACAGCAAAAAATATAATATAGGAGGAAAATAATGAGAAACTTGAGTGACCATTTCAGGAGGTACAACAAACAAATAACAGGCATTCCAGAAATGTAGAATAGAGAAAAGGGGGAAGAAAATGATCACACAAGGGATTCAAGATTTATCAGAATTGAGAGATAAGTAATGGTGTCCAGTCTGAAAAAGCTCATTGAATATTAAACACAATGTAGAGGAAAAGGTCATATGTAAAGGTACAGTAGCATAAGCTTTCAGAAAAAGCTTTTAGGAAAAAGAATTGAGTCTTAAACTTTCCAAATTAAAAAACAGGTGGCAGAAAAAGAATTGGGATGGCAAGAGACTTCCCAATAGCAACATTGGATGTTAGAAAACCCGTGGAACAATGCTTTTAAAATTCACAGGGAAAATAAATCCTAACTTCAAATTCTATTATCTAGTCAGATTATTAATCAAGAATAAGGGTAAAGGACGGGTGTCTGGGTGGCTCAGTCGGTTAAGCGTCTGACTTCAGCTCAGGTCATGATTTCGCAGTTTGTGTGTTCGAGCCCTGCACTGGGCTCTGTGCTGATGGCTCAGAGCCTGGAGCCTGCTTGGGATTCTGTGTTTCCTCCTCTCTCTGCCCCTCTCATGCTCATGCTCTCTCTCTCTCTTTCTCAAAAATAAATTAACATTAAAAAAAAAAAAAGAATAAGGGTAAGGGAGAGAGACTTAAGATGTGAAAGTCTCCAATTTTATTGTGTATGTATTCTTTCTCAGAAAGCTACTAAATGTCCTTCACCAAAATAAGGGAGTGAGTTCAGAAAAGGAAGCCATGGGGCACATGCAGGCAGTCTGTCCCAGGAAAGGCAGTTGACAGGGAGACACCCAGTTTATAATAAGACAGGATGGTGATCCAAGAAGGAAGTCATATTAAAAAATTAAATTGGTAAGACTATTTGATGTGTTTGAATATACTGAGAGGAGATTATATAAATGACAGAGAATTTGAGGATAAATTAACAAAGGAAACTCAGACAAAAACCACAACAAAACAAGTTGTAAAAGAAGAGAAATGTAACTAGTGAATGCATATGACTCAGCTGTGAATAATACTTAATTGTCATAAGAATGTGAGCCTTAGCTAGTGCCCCTGGGCTCCTTCGAGATTGTGTGTGTGTGTGTGTGTGTGTGTGTGTGTGTGTGTTTATGTGGGTTGGGGTAAAAAAAAGTTGTAGTTTAATCTTCTATAACAGAAATCAATAAGTACTATCTAAAAGTTGAAAGAAAAATCGAGAAATCTCTGTACTCACAGTTTATTTAGAAATATGGAAACAAGTTGGGGCGGGGGGGCTCCTGGATGGCTCAGTAGGTTAAGCGTCTGACTTCAGCTCAGGTCATGATCTCACAGTTTGTGAGTTTGAGCCCCACATTGGGCTCTGTGCCTTCAGATTTTGTGTCTCCCTCTCTCTCTGCCCCGCCCTCATTTGCTCTCTGTCTCTCTCTCTCAAAAGTAAATACACATTAAAAAAAATTTAAGCAAAAAAAAAAAAAGAAAGAAAATATGGAAACAAGAACCAAAGATAAAGCTTAAGAGGTTGCTTTATATGGAGTCAGAGAAGACTGGAGAAGGGGACTTCTCTGTTTTTGTTACAAAATTATTTGACGTTTTAGAGTGCTTATATACATAAAACTTTGCTCAGCGGGGATGGAGAAAAGAAAGGAGGGATGAGAGAACAACCTGACAAATTAGTTCATATCAAGATAATTATGATCCATAACAGTTTAATGCATTACTGTTATCAAGAGCAGGTGCGTTTTAAAGGTGAAAAAAATTCATTTACACTTTAACCCAAAGAAATGAATTAAGCCCCATAACGGGTAAGTGGGGGATACATGTGGGTGCCACGTAATCTGAGATTACTCTATGCCTTGCAAATCACAAGTGGGAATGGGTGGAGCTTGGATAGCTGGAAAAAAGAAGGGAACTTACTCCAGAAGGTGAGTGAACCACGAATTAAGCACTGCCCTGTTCATCTCCTAATCTTGAGAGCTTGCCCAGCAAAGCTCCTATGGCACTGATAGATTCGTATCATTGGAATCAGGTAACTTCTTCAAAGATATCCCAAGATTCGAAGTCCCTTCTAATACATTTAGCTTTCATTTCTAAACACCTATTGAATTTTGAAAAGTTAATAAAAAAATTCAATCATCATAATATCTTTCTATCTACAGAAGTTACTATACTCTTCTTTTTAAATGATTTGATAAAGATTTTTATTAGATTTTCTCCAGGCTCAGTAGCGGTTGTAATTAACAAACCCAGCTGTCATTCAAACCAGAATACATCAAATCCAAAGGCCACAGAGCGTGTTCACAGGCAGTGCTGTGCATGTCTCCCTGAGAGTCAGATAATGCCAGGCAAGAGGGAGGCCTATACATATCTCATTCCAGAGCACTGACATTGACCTACACTGTTTGACAGAAACATTAAAACACCCAGACATCTGACACATTCTGCTGAAATTTCTTTTCCCAAAGGTAGGCAGGCTTCGGGGCTTGAGAACTGTTGCAAATTCTGAAATGTCTCCTATCTGTTGTTACTGTTTTCTTGTCACCCAGGAAAGGCTACATGGCTTTTCCTCCTGGCTTTGCCAGTAAACTGGTTGTACAGGAACATGGATAGATGGGCATGTGATTCCTAAAGCTTGAGAGATTTCCCAGACGTCAAGGTTTCGTCCTCCTCCTTGCCTGCTCTTTCCATATTGTTCACATCTCCCTACTCAGAAGGGTCCTACAAACACTTACATAGTGGATTTCACTGATCACCAACAAGGATTTGTCCCGGCTGCCTCTTAGCAGTGCTGATGTACTGAGGAACACTCCCCGCGATGCATTTCCTTGTAACAAACGCCACGCAGAACCACAAGATGGCTCTGTAGCTACAGCAAAGGATTTGCTAAATCTCTGCACCCCCCCCCCCCCAAAAAGGTGCCTACTAGGGAATCTTTAGCTGGAAGCAAGTACTTGCCAG
This sequence comes from Prionailurus viverrinus, assembly GCF_022837055.1. Lineage (NCBI taxonomy): Eukaryota > Metazoa > Chordata > Mammalia > Carnivora > Felidae > Prionailurus > Prionailurus viverrinus. Next base: position 37,026,470 of record NC_062572.1, read on the forward strand.
GCCTGAGCGTGGTGCTGTAGATAGTGATGACAGGTATGCTCCATCCTGAGTAAGTTCTAGAGAGGTAGTGCTTTTTTTGTTCTTTAGTGGTTTTTTAATTTACTAGGAACTTTAATGTGTCAAATAGGATACCAACCCCATAAAAAAGCACATCTGTATCCAGATATTTTGTACAGGACTGTTCCAGGAGCCACCATTTTTTTTTCTTAAAAACATTGTTTAAAGTGGGGGGGGGGGGGGAGCATCAGCTGTACTTAAAACAATCTTTGAACAAAGCTGTACTTTCAACAATCTTTGTCCTAGAAATCCCCCCTCACTGCAGTTTTCAAAATGGGTTGGTTTCTGATATAAATAGGCAAGAAACACACCGTGCTTATGGCCTGACTCAACTGGAAAGCACTTAATTCAAGGTCTCAAGAGCGAAGGCAGTTTCTGGAGGCTCAGGTAGCTCTTCATTTTCACTATGGAAAACAGAGTTTTCCTGAAAAAACTAAGTGCAGTGCTGTAGTGACCTAAGAGTCATGTCTGTGTGGGTTGTTTTTGGCAAAGCTACCTTCTCCCTCAGTGGCCGTAATGATGTCTATAACACATGTTTACTCGGGCCAGGAGAGTTAGCCGAGCGTGAAGCGTGAACCCAGGGGTTTCCAGACTGAGCAGGTGGCGTGAACCCAGGGGTTTCCAGACTGAGCAGGTGGGTGGTCGTCTCTTCAAGTGGGCGTGACATGAGAGGTTCTGCCAGCTTGGCCCCAGAAACCTGTCAACATTCACCCGCTCCCTAGGCCATTTTTAAGGAATAATACACACGCCCCATTCAAAAAAGCTCTGCTCACAGTTACTGCCATTTAATGTTCTTTTCATCTGCTTACGCCCCTTGTGTACCGAGGCTCCTATACTCTCTATCAAAAGCCCCACATCACCTTAGCGAGCTCGCTGTCCCACAACAGTCCGGCTCCCGAGCGTCCCTATGTCCTGAAAGTCAGTGATCTGAGTCTTGATTCCAGGTCAGCCACCCACATCCTGGACCTTTCTAATTCCCAGGTGACTCCAATTCCAAAGATCTTAAACTCTACTCTTCTTATTAAGGTCCTCTAAGCCAGTGGCTTGCAAACTTTAGGGTACATCACACTCTCCCAGAGGAAGACTTGGAACCCAGAGGGCTGGACCCCATCCACGAAGGTTCTGATTCAGCTGGTTTGGGGTGGAGCCCATAAATTTGCATTTCTGGGAAATAGCCAGGGAATGCTAATTGTCCTGATGTGGGGCCACACTTGAGAATCACCACTCTGAGAGTTCTCAGCCCTGACTGCATATTCGAATCACCCAGGGAGCTTTATAAGCCAGCTATGCCCAGGGACCACCTTGGCTAATTAAACCAGAATCTTGAGAGATGGGCATTCCTATGTTTTTTAAAGCTCCCCAGCTGATTTGGAGGCGGAGTCAGGATGGAGATTTACCGCTCTAAGCATCTCGACTCCACGTCTGCTTCCTCAGTGTTCGCCTTGCCCAGCAAAATTGCAGTCCTAGATCAGTCCAACATTCTGCTGTTTCCACTTCTAAACTTGGGCTGCTGAGCACATGTAATCACGCGGATTCGGACCATTACAAGTGTAGGGTTTCCAGTCTCCATTGGGTACTCAACGCTGCTCAGCCAGTCCTCTGATGGGTCCCCTGTCAGCTCTCTCTCCCAGGCTCCACGACAGCACTTTCTTCTCCAGCCTCCTCAAGCCATCTGGCTCAGTCACTGGCGTCCGCCAGGCAATAGAACCTCTGAGCCTCAGTTGTCCTATCTGTCAACAGGCAGTAATAACTGCCTGGTGGAGGATGTCCTCGGGATTAGAGACAGTGGCACAGTGCCAGGTAGATGTATGAGGAACTCACCAACAGTATAGTTATTGTCAAGTCATGGTGGTTGTTGCTTACTGTCCGAAGATGGTCCCATCACCAACTGCATAAATGGCCATGGACCCTTCAAACCTTTCTTGTTTGCCTGCTGCCAAATTTTTATTATCTCAAAGTCATTATCTTCTCTTGTCCTTCCTGCTCAGGTTCATTAAATTAGGAATTTTAGCTTTCTGGAAAGATTCAGAAGTTGGGAAGAGGCTCTCTGCCTTTGTCTCCACCTCCTCACTCCGTCCCACCAGGGGGTGAGTTTGGGAGAAGGCATGAGTCCAGGGGTCATGTCCATTTTTCTCTTTCTCTCTCTGGAATGGCCATTCCTGGGAAGCCGGGTATCTCCTCCTTGGTAAGCAGCTTTCTCTGACACGGGATGCTGTGATCTACAGCTTGTCCTGTGCCCTGATGGAGGATGACATAGGTCCTCTTGAGTGTGTGCTGGGTGAGGTGGAGAGCACAGTGGGAGGAAAGGTTGAGTCCCAAAATAAACCAAGCTCTCTTATCATAATAAATCAGATGTGAGTTTCTGGTGTCTCTTGTTCAACCGGTTACAAATAGGGAGGCAAGGAGCATGGGACCATGATTATCTTCCCCAAACCCTGGTAGAAGTCACATTTTCCCGTACCCCTCCAAGGCTAATTTGTCCATTTGTGCCCCGAGTCCTGCACCCTCTCACTTCCTCAGGGACAAAATTCTATCAATCATCCCTTCTCCCAAATGCTTCTTTATCCTCTGCCTTTTTTGTAGATTCTTTCTCTACAGCATTTCTATATATTTAGATTGATTTATATTATTGATTTATATTAGTTATTTTATCGATTTATAAAATATAAATTAAAACCGATTTGCTTATAATTGGTGAGTCGATTTACTTCCTCTTCTGGTTTTCCTTTTGAGAACTGTTTGACCACTCTTTCTCCGACCCTTTTGAAGCCTCCCTTCCCTCTTGCTGCTCTGTCAACGCTGGTGTCCCCTCCCTCTCCCAGCCCGCACTCTTAGCTTCCTGGAGCACAGCTCTCCCATGGCCTGAAACCACCAACAGAACCCTCTCATCTCTCCCTCCCAGAGGGTACTCTGGAGCCCCAGGGCCACACACCCTGCTGCTGTGGCCTGGGTGTCCCACAGGCATCTCAATCCAAGTCCCAAACTGACCTTGGCCCTCACCTTCCCTGAAGTCCCACCATTAATCCCAACAAGGGAGGAAATGCTTCAGTGCTGCCCACCCCTCCGTCAGTGTAGGATGGAACCCGAGGGGCTTCATGACCTTCCATCTCACTACCTGTGACCTCTTCTCCAGCCACCCCGACTTGAGCCTACATACCCCAGGAAATAGGGCCCTCATGGTTCACCCAGAGGCCAAGCTGTTTGCACCTGCCCTGCTTTGCTCCTGTGGTTGACCCTGCCCAGCCTGGCCTTTTGCATGTAGTCTGAAGACTCAGTTTGCCATCATTTCCTCTCTGAAGGCTCCCAGGGCCCCATCCTGGCTGGGCTGGGTGCTTCCTTACGTATTCCCCTGACACCAGGTGTGGGGGTCTAGCATATTGCTTAAAGTATTGTGTTGTATGTTTCTTCCCCTCTCTCTCTCACACACCCCCCAACCCCCATAGAAGCTGGGAGCCCTTTGAGCTCCTTCGGGATTCTGCATCTCCAGTGCCCAATACAGAGCTTAGTACCGGTAAGTGCTCAACAAATGTTTGGTCTCACAGATGTTCAGGCTCCACTCAAGGGGTCTGAAGGCCAGATGGGAGGATTACATAACCCCAGCTCTGCAACTTAGCAGTTGGGTGACTTTGGTTTTCATTTCTGTATCCATAAAACGAGGTGGGGATTTTAGCTGAGTTAGCGTTTGTCCCGTGATTAACCAGTGGCTGGCACTCAGTAAGCATTGTTACTGATGGGGGTGTAACCAAGATTCCGTGAGGATCTGTTTACCAGGCCATTAAGGAGAAGGGGGTAAATGGCTTTGCTGCATGTCAGAGTAAGGAGAGAAGAGGAGGGAGAGGAAGGGACAGGGAGATGGCAGTATAAGGGGAAGTCTGGGAAAGTGGGTGAATAACATACCTTTTTTCGTCAAGAAAAGCAAAAGCTTCCATTTCTTTTTCCCAATGCCTTATTGGGGCACATGTATGTGTAAGTGTATGTGTATGTGTGCGTGCAGGTATGTGCTCCTGTGTGTGTGTATGTGTGTGTGTGTGTGTGTGTAAATGTCACAGTGTGCTTTTTGATATTGGAAGTTTGAGCATGAGTGTGTAAGAAGATACGTCTTATTATTAAACTACTTCAAATCCTAATCCCTCACTTATTAATCGGGGACTATAATGCTTCCTTTATAGAGATACCACAAGAATTAAGTTGTGCTTTTAAAGGTTTTTTTTTTTTTCAACCTCTTTTTGAAGGGTTTTGCATAAGAATAGAGCATTCTAGTGATATCACGAGTCAGGCCTGTAGGCCTCAAACTATGCATCTTGTTGAATTTTTAATATACATTTTTCATTCTTTTCCCCACTGGCTATCACAGATAGAAAAATATACAATAAGCAATAATAAAGGCATATGGAAACTGAGTCAAAAACTGAAGCAAATAATAAGGGGTGATATCATATGGCTCTATTATAAAATAGATCAGATATCAGTGAATGTGGAAGTTATTTTACTTCATGCAGTCATAACTTTGTGAATTATTTTTTCAGATTAAAAGCATTCTCAGTCCAACAAGAACAAAAAAGTCAACACCGTGTTCTCTTTTAGATTTGCTAGACTACCTTTCAAAATAACCTGGCTGTTAGAGTTGGGGCATGGAGTACTGAAATTACTGAAGAGGCACGGACTCCCTTCGATTTCCTTAATAGGACAATTATAGTGACACATCAGGTTCTGCTACCTTCTGCATGAGGCCAGACCACAGACTGGGGTATCCCCAACCTTCAAGGATGATAGCTTGTCTTATCGCACCTAGACAGGTAGGATTTAAGAAGCCACATGCCTCACTCGACCAGTAACCACCTCGGAAGATTTCGTAGACGCGGCCAAGTCTTAAAGTCTGTTGGCTTCTCTTTTCAATCGCCAGTACTCAATAAAAAAGTAACACACTCTTTCTAACTCCTTAGCATCAGGTGGACATTGGTGATTATCTTGGCTTCCCTCTCTGGTCATGAGTGCCGTCCTGGCCGATAAGGAAAGGAAGATGGCAAGTGGAAGTGTATGGAGAAGAGTGACTTAAGTGAATTGCACAAGATGTGAGAAATGGGAGGGCTTTAGCCATCAGTAACAATGTTCATCGACGATAAACTTACTATCTAGGCTTGTGGGTCCACCCAGAGAGGCACTCGCTATTCATCTATTTATTATTTTGTCAACATTCCTGAGTACCACACCATACGGATTATCTAGCAAAAACATCAGATCGAATCAGATCAAATCACATCTAAACTCTGGCTGCTTTGGATAAATCCAGATATATTCTTCTTTCCCAGGGCCTTTGGTGTTTTCCCCTGCTGTTGTGGCTCTTGCCATCCAAGGGCTCAACCTGGTTTTCCAAGATGATGACAATGGGGTTGGGGATGCAAAAATTCAAAACTAGGTTACCCTAGCTGCCTAACTTGCATATTGGAAGATACAATATCACCACCTCCGGTCCCTGATTAGCTTAATGAATCTGGTCTTCTGATGGCTCTGAAGGAAAACGTATTCCTGAGTACAAAGGGTGGTCAGGTTTTCATTATCTCCTGGAAACTGGGTGCCCAATGAGGAAGGCTTCATCCAACTGAAGAATTCACCAATGAAGAAAAGAGGTTTCAAGGTTTAAATAGCCTGATACCATGTTTTGTCATCAAAGGTGCTAGAAAAAAATTCAATACATAGCCTCATCCTCAAAATATGCCCCCAAATTTACCAGCTCATTCCTGCCCCCTCTTAGGACCCTGAATGGCAAAGTAACTGGCCTTTTATAAACTTGGGTTTATAAACCCAAGTTTTTTCTCTCCTACATATTCTAGCCTTTTTCTCTCCTACATATTCTACCGCTGAAATAGACCTATTGGGATGTATTTGAGCAAACTCAAAGTACAAGTATCCTTTATCCTAGAATGAAAGCCAATTTCCTAATTTTCTATAGACAACTGTGTGAATTTTGTATTTGTAAAAAAAAGTAAATTTTATTTTATTTTTAGTATTTTTTTCTTTTTTAATGTTTATTTTTGAGAGAGAGACAGAGAGAGACAGAGTGTGAGCTGGGGAGGGGCAGAGAGAGAGGGAGACACAGAATCCAAAGCAGGCTCCAGGCTCCAAGCTGCCAGCGCAGAGCCCGGTGTGGGGCTCGAACTCACAAATCGTGAGATCATGACCTGAGCCGAAGTCGGACGCTTAACCAACTGAGCCACCCAGGTGGCCCCCAAAAGTAAATTTTAATGTAAAACACTGAAAAAAATATTTCCTGATATACCGAAGCACACCAGACACATTACTTCGATAAGGAACACAAGTGTCCCCTCCAAGAGTCTTAAAAGTAGCTCACACTTTTGGTCAACTAGCAGCACCTGAGAGAACATTGGTGGTTCTATGTGCCAGGAAAGCTGCATCGGAGCAGCTGGCCGCTGGAGGCAAGGGGAGGAGAGGGGCATGTACCCATCATGTCTGAGGAGGGTATCAGCTGAGCAGAGACCAACCCAAGTTTTATAAAAGAGCACATTATAGGCTTTTCCTGTTGATCAGTCAGAGACTCAGTAGTGGCTGAGCTTCCTAAGACTTCAAAGCGTGCAGTGACTCATTTGATCCCTCGGTTCTGCTGGTGGGAACTCTCGAGCTGCCCGTCCTCGTCCTGGGAATTATCCATGCGGTCTGTTCAGAGATGGAAAGACTTCCCAAGCGTGGCAAGTCCCAGAAGATGGCACAGATCCACTAGAATAGTGGTATTTTTCCTTCTGGGAGAGAACAGGGTGTTTGGCAATCACTATGGTCTGAAGCAGTCTTTAGACTATGGGAACGGGCGGGTCCCATCATGTACATAGACTAACGGGCTACCATTTAATGTGATCTGCCCCTGTGCCGGCCACTGTCGTACACGCTTGATGTGTGTTTTCTCACGTAACCCTCCCAGCAAACCCGAGAAACTGGTGTCATTATTTAGATTAACACACGAGGAAACGGGCTTTGAAAAGCTAAGTGGCTGAACCGGTGATGTGCTCATACACGGACACACAAAAATACGCAATAAGGTAAGATGACCCTGGTGTGCAGCGTTTGTGGGTTTCCGTGGTACCGTGTACCAACGGTTCACCCGTGGCTCACAAAACTCATGCATACTTAACTATCAGCTCCCCAACCTGGGTGATGCCGGCTCCAGCATCACTCTGGCTGCGGTGTGAAGGCACTTCTGAATAATCCCTAGACCCCGCCACACTTTATAAAAGTAAGCATGTGTTTACTGAGGGCAAGGCCAGTATTTGGAGCAGTTCCCGGCTGGATGTAGGAGTGAAGGATTAACGATTCACTAATTCATACAACAAATATTTCTTGGTTCTGCAGGTTCACCTGATAACCAAGGCCAACAGGATTTTATTTCCTGCAAAAGGATTTTGCCTCATGTAAGAGTGATAGGTTTCATTGCTTCCTGGAGGGCACCCCATAGCCAGCTATAATGTTGCAGTTGGCTGCTAAGCACAGGGACACAGGGGAGACCCACTAAGAAGCCATCGCTCCATGCTCTGTGCCTTTACCACCTGCCATCTTGTCATCCATGTGTTAATTTCTATGTCACCCTGTCAGTGTCATCTTCCAGTGTCAATGGCTTAGCCCTGTACCAGATCCTTAGTTCCTCTGCAGGACTCAGAGAATCAACCCACTGAGTACCCAACTCAGCATCTTGCACAAAGTACGGGCCCATCAAACTAACGGTTAGGGACCCATCAAACTAAGTATACTCACTTCAAAAAGTGTGCGTCTAGTTTTGATGGTGCCCCAGACAGGTTTTGTGTGGGTCTCAATTTTGCAGCTCAGAAGCGTCATGCACAGAAAAACCCATCTCCGTTGTGATTACAGGGCAGATTGCAGTGTGCTGAGATAATGGCCATGAGAGAGCTCGGGGTGAGGTGACCTTACCAGTGTTTGCAAGTCCCATGTCCAGCCTGGCTCCCAAAACTCAGATATCCTTCCCAGGGAACTACCCAGCAGAGCAACAGTCAGTCCACAGATCAAAGTACAGTTGTCCCCCTTTATCTGCAGGGGATGTTCCAAGACCCCCAGTGGGTGCCTGGAGCTGCAGAGTGTACAGAACCCTCTATATACTATGTTTTTCCCATACATACACACCTATGATAAAGTTTAATTTATAAATTAGGCACAGTAAGAGATGAACAACAATAATAAGATCAGCACAATTATAACAATACATTACAATAAAAGTGATGCGAATGCGGCCCCTCTTTCAAAATATCTTATTACGCTGTATTCACCCTTCTTCTCTGATGATATGAGATGCGAAAATGCTTACATGATGAGACGAAGTGAGGTGAGTGATGTAGGCGTGTGACATAGCGTTAGGCTGCTATTGACCTTCTGACAATCTGTCAGAAGGAGCATCATGTGCTTCTGGATGGAGGTTGACCGTGCATAACTGAAACCACAGAAAGCAAAACCACGGATAAAGGGGGGACCCCTTTATGAGGGGTGCCCCTCATCAGCAGTGGAGAGCAGCATTCTGGAACTTGGAAGAAGGCTGGTACAATGAGGACTCCAAAGCTAGGCAGAGAGCAGAGCTCCCCAGATCCTCTGCCAAACGCTAGATCTAATGAGCGTGGCGTCAAGGTGGGCGCCCCCTTTTAAAAACCACAAGTGCCGGCAGCTGGTCTCCGTAGAGATCATGGCAGGAGTTCTGCTCTCGGTTCGGAGGACAGCCCGGGGAAAAGCCCTGTTGTCGCTCAGTTTCTGCACCGGGTTCTATATTGTGGGGTTGATTTCTTTTGTATCTGGCCACAGAATATCACATTCCTTCTTCTTGCCAGGTGACAAGGCTGAACCCACTTTTTTTCTGGTGACAGCTTCCAGAGCGGTGGCCAAAAGTGCAGAGCTGAGCATATGGAAACCAAAGGCTGTCTCGGGGAGACGCTGTGTGCTTTGGGGAGAGTCGGTTGGTATGTGGGCTCTATTGCCAGGTAAAAGTGACAAGAGCTTTGGGATGGCAGCTGGCCACAGATGTGGAAGTGGCTCCTCTTTCCCCAGGTATTTTATTCGGCTCATAACCCAGCAGACTGAAATGTGAGAAGGATGAGTATTAGGTTTGCATTCACACTGAGCATCCTGGGATTCAGCAAATAGGGTGGAGAAAGTGGTTTTGGTGGCTTTTTTTTTTTTTTCCCCAGAAAGATTCAGGGCAGAGCAGAGCATTTTTCTCCCCCTCCTATTTGCTTGATTTAATGTGAGCCCTGATCCCAACAGACAACTAGGTTGGATAAGAAGACATGTCAAATCTGGTAACAAGGAAAACATGGCTGTGATTCCGTCATACATCAAGATTGGGCCCCACTATCAGGGTCGATATCCTGCCTGCCTCTTTCAGGGACAGCCAGGTGGCGATGTGCTTCTAGAAGCTTCTAATCTTTTCTGGAGACCCCGCACGTTGTCTGTCCAGGCTCTTCTTATCCCTTCTTTTCTTTTGACAGTGTTTGGACCTCACGGAGAGACAAATCACCAGTGTCCCGTTTCCAGGTTATTTGATCCCCTCCCCTTCGAATTAGAAAGAACAAGTTCAGAGGAGAACTTGTCACCAGCTCCTCCCACAATCTGGACTCACCTTAAGAACACTAACAAGCATGCAACCAGCGGCCACGAGGCGAATCGTTTCTACGAATAAAACGTAACTCTGCTCCCTGACACAGGTTTCCAAGCCTAAAGCTTTGCTTCCGGTGCCTGCGAGTGGAAAGCTGCATCCCAGACCAGTGACTGTCACTCTCCCCGCCTGGTTTCATGGCACCGTGTTCCTAATGTGCAGTCTGGGCAGATAACTGCCTTGTTATTGAGAAGAGGCTATTCTAGCGATAATGCTAATATCGAGTGTGCTGGGAGGAACCATTTAGTTGTTTCCCCGCAGGGCCTCCGTTCACCTGCTGCTCTATTTTACAGTCCACTTCCATCGTATTGCAATCGATAGACACATCAGCATGTTCTGCTGCAACCAGGCACATCGGCAATCCGGGAGGTGGGCTCCCAGAGGTCCCTGCCATGGCGCGTTAGGCAGTGGGCCAGTAGGTTCACATCCGAGGAAGCTCTCCATCTCATTAGCTTCTCCCTGTACAGCGAAAAGCATGGTCATCTAGGTTATAGCAATCAGGGCAGAATTGCTTGCAATTGTGATGGCCGATGCACCAGATTGCAGAGACTTTAGACAATGCTGTTCTGTGAACGGTCGAGTTTTAGAGCAGAGCTAACACAGGGATGGGGAGGGGATTTATCTGGCACAGAGGTTTTGGTTCTTGTTACCATGTTCTGAAGGGGAAGCAGAGAAACACTTCCAGGTGTCAGCACTAGACCATCAACAATCCCGAGGAAGCTCTTGGCTTAACAGCAAAACGTGACATGTTCCAAGAAAAAAAAAAAAAAAACCAACACAGAAAAATGTATTTTGCTCTGCTAGGAATCCTGGTAGGGGCTTTAAAAGTCAAATAGGATCTGAGAGCCAAGAAATCCTTTTATCTGTACGGTTAATAAAGTGACCCTGAGGCTAAGGCCGAAAGGCCTGTGGTGTCTGGGCATATGTGGATGGACAAAGGATAAATTGTTTCGCGAGGCGATTATCGATCCTGCCGTTGATCTAATTTTCAGTGGATCATTCATATTCTTAACTGAAAGAAAGCCGGGGAACCAAATGAGTAGGTGACAGGCTTGACATTCATGAACACAGGATTTGCTTTCTACGGATACAGTTCAGTTCAACACGCTGAGAATCTGCTCAATTTCAGCTACGGTGCTTTGCCAGAGATTGGTCCTCGAAACCTCCCGGTTGGCGAGAAGGGTAGACAGACACTGAGACACGATTTCAATACAATGGAAGCGTGACGGCAGTATGCACAGAGGGCTCCATCAGCCCTCATCCCATTCTGGGGACTAGAGGCAGCATCCTGGGTGGGCGATATCCTCAACTGAAGCTTAGTCTTTATCCACAAAGATTCCCGGCCATGGGCTGGGAACGTTGTTTTCTGGGTGGGCTTGGTTCAGCTGGTCCAGTGACATCCCCTGCTGGTGGCAGACTCATCACCACTACGTGTTTATAGCAGCGGGTGGAGCGGGGGGTGGGAGGCTTCTGGGATTGGACTTTTACCAGCTGTGAGATCTAGGGCCTGGGGGCTGGGTGAGAGATTTCTGGAGAAATCTGCAGGGGAAAAGTCAACACATCTGGACGAGATACCCACTAGGCTACAAGGAGCCCGTGTTCTTCCTGATAGGAGCTTCCAACCTTGGGGCTACGAGTGAACCATCTACAGCCCGAAGGGCCCCATGCGAAACTTTAGAGGCAGTTTCCCTTTGAGCTTTTGTAAAACATGCAGGGATTCCCAGGACTCCCTCTTTTGCCTTCCTGGCCTCAGGAACGGGTAGGTTCTGGGCACCCTCTGTGTGAACTGGTTGGCAGGGGGAGACACAGTTCCTCAGTTGTCCTGGTCCAGGTTTGCCTTCCTTCTGTCCCTGTCTTCTCTCTGGATGGGTTTCCTGCAGAGACAGCTTCTGGGATGTAAACCTCGCCCCCGGAGGCTTAAGGAAAGGGCCAGGGCGAGGGCTGGCAATGCCTAAGTCTGGACCTGACTCACTGCACAGCTGAATTGTTGGAGGGTAGCCAGAACCCCACAGGCCCGCTTTCCAACTGATGGCTTATGTCCTCCATTCTTCTCTGCACCACTTCTCTGTCTGGGGGTGCCATGCTGGTGCCCATTTGCTCTTCTCAGAGTGCCCGGTTCTGTTCAGGTTTCCGCCCTGACACCGGACAGGCCCCAAACTTCAGGGAAAGCCCCCTAGATGACCAAGGGGCGGGCCGGGAACCCGGACACTGGCATTGGTTCAGGAATGGCCACAGGACTCCCCACAGGGGAAGTTTTGGGGGGCCCCTGAGGGGGAGGATTTTCCTTGCTCTAAAGAGTGAGCCACGGGGCGCCTGGGTGGCTCAGTCGGTTGAGCGTCTGACTTCAGCTCAGGTCACAATCTCGCGGTCCGTGAGTTCGAGCCCCACATCAGGCTCTGGGCTGATGGCTCAGAGCCTGGAGCCTGCTTCCGATTCTGTGTCTCCCTTTCTCTCTGCCCCTTCCCCATTCATGCTGTCTCTCCCTGTCTCAAAAATAAATAAATGTTAAAAAAAAAAAAAAAAAAAAACAAAGAGTGAGCCACTGCAGGGATGTTCATTCCCCCTGGGGATGGGGTGGAGTGGCTGAGGCCCGAACTGGCTATAGCATCGGCATTCCAGCTGCTTAGGCGGAGGCTGGCAGGAAGGCAGACCAGGAGGACCCCACAGGTAGAAAGAAGCCAGAGCCTCCATTAGCCCCACTTTCCCTGATGTGGGCCAATCAATCGATCGTAGCTGTTGCTTCTGCTGATTCCAGTGAGCTTTTGTTTTTTGTTTTTTTTCCCCCATAGCATTCCAATGGAAGTCATCTTTTTCTCACTGAGCCTTCCAGAGTTTCATTTAAGGTGTCACCATCCTAACTTACCTGAACCAGCCTGGCCTCCCCGGTGCACCCTCCACACATGGCCAGAGGGAGGCGCCAACATGCACGACTGTCCTAGCCCTCTCCTTCTCCCAGTCTCCAGCCATTGTCCACCCATGAGAGCATGGGCCATCTAGGTTTGTCTCACCTCCTACACCACCTGCTGCTGACCAGCTCCCCCCCCAGCTCTCCCCGTGCGGGAAGACTTTGGGATGAACTGCACATTCATCCACTGCTTTTCTTGGACTGCCCTCCTCACTCCACCATTTGCGGGGTGACCAGCCCTCCCTGCTTTCCCTGGTTTGAGTGAGGGACTCTAAGTGCTAACGCTGAGAAAGCCCAGGCTCATCGGGATGAGTTGGTTGCCCTATCTTCCCGCCCCGTGGAGTCCTACTGCAAAGTCGACCTGGATGTCCCCTGTTCCATGTAACTAGACAGTGGCCCACCAAACACTCCAACACTCCCCATTCTGATGCCGAAAGCCTTGCTCTTTCTACTCTGTTATGTGGCTCCCTAATGACTGCTTGGCCCAGCTGTGAGAACAAAAAAGAATAAAACAGGGTGCTAGAAATAAATACATGTTTAGAAAGTCCCATCCATCGGAAGGTATTCGAAACTCCCCATCGCGAAGTTGTCTTGCTTAAAATGTGAATGTGATTTTCACCACATTGGCAAACTTAATCCATTTTCTGTCGGGCTAAGGAAAAAAGTGCTGCTACACATTAAAACTAGCAGAGACCAGGGTGGGTGCTTCTGCAATTTACACGCAGGTACTTCCGTGGGGGGATCGGAAACCATGGTCTGTCCGTAGTTCCTATACCCCCAATGAGCATAATGGTCACGTCATATTAGCCAGTCTCCTTTGGCACATGCGCCAGTCTGGTGCTGATGTGGATGACTGATGTCTCGGATACAGGTCTATTAAAAAATGCCTAAGCTCTTGGCCAAGAGAATATAAGAACATAAATCACATGTTGCTTTACACAGAAATTGCATGTTAAAAATTTAATAACCACACGGCCCTCCTTCTCCCATTACCTTGTGAGGAGAACGTTCCCACCTACCAACCCTGGGAGGGACTGGAGATTGTTTGTCCGGGTCCCCCAAAGTGATATAAAAATAGTAAAGGCCATCAATAGTGATTGATTGATTTCAATAACATAAATAATGGTTGTAATTGCAATTGAAAGAGAAATGCTTTCCTCTTTGATTAATCTGACCCTCGGGGCCACCATTAACACAAGCACATTAGAATGCTAATCAGGACATAAACCCAGGGAAACAGCTGCAACTCCTCAGGAGTGGACCTCCGCTGGTCTTCCCCACCGCTGCCCCTGCTCTCTGTCCCAACCCTTACGTCTCAGGCACTGTCCCCCGGAACACCCCTCAGCCAATCAGGAAACACCACACTTCATCTTCAAAGCTGGCCCCTCTTTCACTAGAGAAACATCCTGGTTGGTACTTTAAATAACTCTTTTGTTTTAAAGGTTTATTTATTTATTTTGAGAGAGAGCGAGAGAGAGAGAAGGAGGGAGAGAGAACCCCAAGCAGGCTCTGCACTGCCAGTACAGGGCCCCACGAGGGGCCCCGTCTCAGGAACTGTGACACCATGACCTGAGCCGAAATCGAGAGCTCGGCACTCAATCAGCTGAGCCATCTGGCTTGGTACTTCGAACGTTGCCCTTGGCGATTTTAAAGCTCTGTGCGGCCATCAGTGGCTGGGTGGGTTGGCTATGTGGCTGAATCATAATCCCCATTTTACAGATTCCTGGGTAGAGATGCTGAGCTTAAGGGACATCCCCAAGCAGCCAGCAGGGGGGAGGCAATAACAGAAGCAAATGTGTTCCCCCACACCCTACATTCCAGCTGTGTCTCCCCTCCTGGACTGCTTGCCCTGTTGAGGGACCCTACTATTCCTTCTCCCCCTGTCATCCTCAGTGGGGGGATCCTCAGGGATCCCCAGGGCTCCTGGGCCACTCATTGCCTTCTTTTGCCATCGTCCCAGTGGGACCTAGCACGCCCAAGACTGCAGAGTCGCTGCTTTGGATGAACCATTTGGGTCTCTGCAAGTTCCTTTTCCCTTCTTTCTCTCTCTCTCTCTCTTTTTTTTTTAGAGAGAGAAAGGGAGAGAGAGAGAGAGAGAGAGAGATCACGAGCGATTGAGTGCAGAGCCTGACATAGGGCTGGATCCCACAACCTGAGTTGAAACCAAGAGTCAGATGCTCAACTGACTGAGTCACGTGGTGCCCCTGCAAGTTCCTTTTTCTACAGCAGTAGGCGGGCCTTAAGGTCGGGAACTGAATCAAGGGGACTGACCAAGGAGGCCAGCTAGTTTTCATTGCTTGCGGTCCCGCTGAAAAACATAGTCACTTTGTCCCTGCTCTTCGAGAAAGCTGGGCCCAAGTGCAGAGTCGCGTTAGAGAGGGGAAACAGGCAAAACGCATGCAGGGGAGACCTGTGAGCTGGGTGCCCTCCCAGGTCCTCTTCCAGCTCCCTCACATGTCTGCTCTCAGAGAGTTCCCTCCCATGTGGCTGACGGTGGGACTCTACTCCTGGTTGGCTGCAATTTGAAACGAGAGGTCTGGGGTGCCTGGGTGGCTCAGTTGGTCAAGCGTCTGACTTCGGCTTAGGTCATGATCTCACAGTCTGTGAGTTCGAGCCCCGCATCAGGCTCTGTATTGACAGCTCAGAGCCTGGAGCCTGGTTCAGATTCTGTGTCTCCCTCTCTTTCTGCCTCTCCCCAATTCATGCTCTCTCTCTCTCAAAAATAAATAAAACTTGAAAAAAAATTTTTTTAATGAGAGGTCTAAGTGGTCTAAGTTGAAGGAAGACATCTCTCAATGAGAACATTCTGGATCTTAAAGGGGAAAGGGCATCCAGAGGGGAAAAGCCAGGGGTTCTATTTTGAACATGGAGGAGTGGACTGGCCACTGTGGGCTGGTCAGCATGCAGGACCAGGGGAATGTCAGCTCCAGGAACATTTGGGAGCCTATGGCCTTCCAGGCACCCCAGAAATCACATACCTAATGGATCCCGGTCCTCAAAATGCTTTCACAGGATCTAAAAGCACTCTTTGCATAGGTAAACTATTAAAATTCCTTCCTGAGGAAATCCATGCTTGAAATGTCTTCACTTGAGTCCTAGGCACGTTTGTGCACATGTGGTTTCTTAATCTGTTTACAGAAACTGGAGGCTCCGGATCCTTCTGGAAAAAGAAGGTTAAGGCCACTTGAAAGGAGGAAAGATCTTCCTTTTATCTAATTTTCTTTATATCTACGTACTAGTGCTGTGTCAGAGTCGAAGCTCTCTTTTTATCCCCATGCAGTGAGTAATGACTTCTTTTTGATAATTTGTTCAAAATTTAGCAGCTTATACATTCTGGCACCAACCGTCTTGCCCCTGACGGAGACCCTAACTGGGTTCCAGAGGGTCGGAGAGAGATGGTGGTGCCAGCTTTCCTGCCCTGACGGAGAGAGAAGACTGTCACATCTGTGTTTTCACTGTCAGGACCGAGTGAAACCGGTTTTCGTTTATTTTTGTGGGCAGTAAATTCTGGCAACCCCACTTTTGTGTGCGTCCATCTTCTTCTTTCTGGGTCCCGGTCCGAGTGTTTCTCCGCATCTGTGTTTACTCCTTTTTTGTTTGTGCTCCTCTCCTGATTTCTCCCTCTCACGACTGTCCTGTTACTTTTCCTTGATCACAGTATGGAGAGGAAACGCATGAAAACTTTTTGCTTCATTTATCTCACGTATTTTTCTGAAATTACAAAAGTTGAATGGACTATTTCTACTCCTCTTTCTGTCTCAGAAAACGAAACCCAACAACTCGATGATGCCCCATCATCATACACGTGGCCCCCGACCGGCTCTCTACTCACAACCCAGCAGCTTTCTGGAGACTGTTTCTTCCATTGCTTAGGGACACTTCCTAAGTTCATCTAACAGGAAGTGGGAAGGCTTGAGATTTTCTCAGACATTATTTCCAAACGGAATGGAGTCGATAATACGGCAAAGAACAGAAGAGCAGTTCGTGAGATGTTTTTCATTCTGATGCTTGAGGGTTGCCAGGAGTTTAGAGCACTGTTCAAGGAGCCAAGACAGGATTCAGCTGTCTGCTTTTCGGGCCCGCGTCACAGGAACATACTCATTCAGTGCTTCCTTTCTCGCCAAGCCAGGCTCCAACCCGGCACTGTGGGGAGCTTACTTTCCCAAGAACTGGCTCTGTGCAGGAAAACTGGACAAAAATTTATCTCTTTTGGTCTGATTTATTTCATTTAGTGTAATACTTCCTAAGTCCACCCATGGTGTCAGAAACAGCAGCAGCTTGTCCTTTGTCATGGCACGTAATATCCCAGGGTGTGTGTGTGTGTGTGTGTGTGTGTGTATACCCCATCTTCCTTCTCCGTTTGTCTATCAGTGGACACTCAGGCTGCCATATGTGGAATCTAAACAACAAACAAAACGAATCAATGAACAAAAAGCAGAATCAGACCTATAACTATCGAGAACAAACTAATGGTGGCCAGAGGGGAGGCCGTGGGGGGATGGGCAAAATGGGTGAAGGGGAGGGGGCGACCCAGGCGTCCCGTTATGGAATGAATAAGTCACAGGAATAAAAGGCACAGCATAGGAAACATGGGCAATGATATTGTAATCATGTTTTACTGTGACACACGGTAGATATGCTTCTGGTGAGCACAGCACAACCTATAAGAGGAGTTGAATCACTATGTTGTACACCTGAAACTAATGCAACATTGTGTGTCAACTAAACTCAAATAAAGAAAATTAAAAATAAAATAACACCAAATTTCTTAGCGATAGGAAAAAAAAAACGAGATAGAAACACCTCTTCTCACCACACCCACACGCATAACTACGCTCTCATCAAAGTTCTCCAAGTCTAAAAGGGGATGCTGTGTCCTTTACCTTCAGATCCATGATGCAGAGAGACCATCCTCAAAGTTGGTTCCTCATCATTCACTTCAACTCTGAGGTCCAGGGGTGCAGGATCAAAAATCATTATTATGTCACCTCTGGAGAATGCCAGTGTATACAGTGACCCTGAACATCAGTAATTTGCATGGGAGAGTTATCAAAGGCAGAAGTTACATTCAGAGGTTTGTACTTAGTATTTCCTTAAAAATTTTTTAAAATTGTTTATTTATTTTTGAAGGAGAGAGAGAGACAGAGCGTGAGCTGGGGAGGGGCAGAGAGAGAGAGAGAGAGACACAGAATCCAAAGCAGGCTCCAGGCTCTGAGTTGTCAGCACAGAGCCCAACACGGGGCTTGAACCCCCAAACCGTGAGATCATGACCTGAACTGAAGTCAGATGTTTAACCGACGGAGCCACTCAGGTGCCCCTGTACTTAGTATGTCCATTGGTAAGTGAAAACTTAAATACACACACACACACACACACACACACACACACACACATAGTTATTCAAATGTGTTCAGTATTACATGGAGGACAAATGGATTCTTCTTGAAAATAAAACCAGAAAAAGAACACTAATTGGGTAATTCAATATCTTTCATAAAAAGGCAGAATTTTAAGTATGTCAGACCGTGTAATTCATCTTCAGATTTGAAGTCATTTGAAATAATTTTCTTTCGAGAAGTGATAACCATGATCTGCCTTACCCGACAGGCAGGTTGGCCACCCCCATCATTTCTAGCAGTCAGCCCCACTTTCCTGTTGTAACAGTGTGGAGAAAGTGTGTAAGGTTTTCTGCTTCACAGGATGCATTTTCACTAAACCATGGGGAAATACTTCCAGCATCGACATGACTATTTTTTGTTACCATCAAGCCAACAAAAGACAATTTTTCAAGATCACACTTATCTATGCCTTAGATTTCATGTGTCAAATTGCAGTAATTTCTTAGCAGAGTGAAAAATATTCACTGCTCAAAAATAACATTAGAGTATTTTGTTGTGGGTTGTTTTTTTTTTTCCTTTCTGGGCAATCACTAAACTTCAAATAGCCACTGGTGAATAGCTTCCCTCCCTATCCTCCTGTCAGATTAAAAATAAAACAAAAAACAGAAAAACACCTTCAACTAGTAGGAAATATGACAACATACACTGCATTTAAATTCAAGCCAAGAGAAAATCTTATTCTGCTCAGGGCTAAGGAAAATACCTTAGTAAATAAATGTCTCCTATAAGTAAAACATTTTTTTCTTTCTTTTCCAATAGTCTACCTTCTTGAGAAAGGGGATTTCCGCCCCCCCTCCTAAATTTGAGGTACAGTAAAAAGAAATCAGGCCAGGATATTTTCCAGGAAAATCATTCCGGTGAAATGATTTCACAATTCTTTATAGCACAGCATGGCTTTGAAGTTCCCCAAACAAGAGAACTGCCTCTCTCACTCTTAGTCCTGAAGTCCCACAACCAAGAATCTCAAGCAGTCTTACATTCCTTCCAGCAACTGATAAGTTAAGTTTCTAGCTGCTCCCAGAATTCCTTGTTGCATTCATGCACTGTCTCCCTTACCTGAAAAATCTTTTCCACTGGTCACTTCCACTTATCTGGGCAAGAAGTTCTGATTTAAGGGAATGATGTAAGGATTCCATGGCAACTGAGATGTTTTTCTTCCGAGGGACATGGTCAGCACCACTCAAGGCAATGAGCTGAGGGCTGAAGCTGTCCCTCGTGGGCGGGTCATCAGCCATGTGACCATGATAAGGAGAACAGGGAGCAGCTCAGCTTGTCCTGGAGGAGTGCCTCGTTCACGGAGAGCGTGGATGGCTGGGAGGGGCAGGGCCCCCAACTGATCATTTGGAAAATGCTCTCACTCAACTCTGAGACTCCCCTCCGGATCAGTGTCCCAAACTCCAAGGTGCATAAAATCACCCAGGGTCTTGTGAAAATGCAGACTATAGTTCAGTAGGTCTGGTTATTCGCGGTTCTGGCAGGCTTCCGAGTGCTGCTGCTCCTGATTCTTGGACACTTTTTGAGGAGCAAGGTGCCTGAGAACGGAGGGTTGGGGGTGCTCCCTGAGACGTGGACCACAGCATCAACGGGAGCTTGTCAGAAATGCAGATTACTCAGTCCTGCCCAGACCTAGATGGAAGGTTGGAATGTTGGTGTGGGCCCAGCTGTCTGTGTCTAGCAAACTGCCTGGGGGAGTCCCATGTGGGCTGAAGTTTGAGAAACTTCTTTAGAGCCATGCCACTCGGAGGTGGTCCTCAGATGGGCAGTGTCTCTGTCACCTGGAAGCTTGATAGAAAAGGAAGTATCTCAGGCTCCCGTCCAGACATTCCCGAGCAAAGTCTGCATTTGCTCAGGATCCTCTATGATCGGTCTTTCAGATAAGTTGTGACAAGCCTGAGCATTTAAGGTAGGGACACAGTTGGAATCTGAGGTTTGGCTGTCATCCAACGTGTCTTGGCTCATCTAAAGCCTTGACCCCCATGTCAGCTGCCTGCAGTCATGACCCTGTGCCAGCCAGGATAGGCTTCTGCCAGCAGCCACAATGCTCAGACCTAAGCCTCTCTGTCAGGCATAACTGGGTCCAAAATGTCACATGCATGCCTGGCCACATGCCTTACACACCACAGCCCCATCAGCACTGGCATCCAGCTAACCAGGCCACCAGGCCATCGGTCAGCAGGCCATGAAGCTTTTCACTCTGAAATTTTTTCTTCTTTCTTTCATTAGAAGAATACACGCCCAGGCATGTGGCTGGCTTAGTCGGTGAAGTCGGTTAAGCTGGCTCAGTCGGTTAACTCAGTCATGAGTTTGACTCAGGTCATGATCTTGTGGTTCATGGGCTCGAGCCTCAGGTTAGGCTCTGTGCCAACTGCTCAGAGCCTGGAGCCTGTTTCAGATTCTGTGTCTCCCTGTCTCTCTGTCTCTCCTCACCTCACACTCTTGTCTCTCTCTGTCTCTCAAAAATATATAAATGTTAAAAAAAAAAGAAGAAGAATATCTATTGTGGGAAATATGATGAAGTATAAAGGAAGGAAAGTCCCCCCAAAATCCCATCACCCAGAGAGAACCATCATTTACATTTTGCTATATTTTCTTCTGGTCTTTTTGTCCATTTATTGTTAGAACTCCACCTTTTTTCACTTAATATGGTTTTAGGCCTTAAAAGTGTTTTACAAACATAATTTTAATGCCTATAAATACTCAACTGGAATTACAGAAATTAATTTTTCTGTACTAATGTTAGGCATTTGGGTCATTAAAAATTTTTCTTTCTATACATGCCAAGGATCTCACTTCTCCTTCACAAGCTTTGAATACTACTGTTTCTGGAATATTTGTTAATGTGATGAAAACCAGTATATCGTTGTGCCTTTGTGCTTCTCCACGTGGGGACGAACGCTTGTCCGTTACTGCAGCCTGCTGCTGTGGGATAGAACTTGTTGGAACCATACCTGCTAAGGTAACTTTACTTTCTTCCCTTGTGTGCCCTTAGAAAGCTCCCCCAGGTTTTGGGCATCCAGTGGCCACACCCAGCCTTTATCTTTGGGATCTCCTCAACCCTCCAGAGCACACCATTGCCTGAGCCAGGTTCACTATTTGACCTGGACCTGGTCATGGGCAAATAGCTCCTAGCCTATCTCTTCCTGTAGGACTTTAGTCCCAGGTGAGTATAAATGTGAGTGTGCGTGTGTGCATGGGTATGGCAATTGAGAAGAGGTCTTACCTCCTGGAAGATGCAACTCCTATAGCAGGGTGTGCAAGGCGTGGTGAGGGGACAGGTCTTGATTGTAACTCCCGCTTACCTGTTGACCAGGTGTTTTGGTACAGGTCAACCCACACGAGCATATAAGGCAGCCCTGAACTTAAGCTCTCTAGAGGTTCTTCATGAAAACTAGATGTGAGAGAAGAAAGTACCTCCTCTCTGCCCCCAATGTCTCTTTCCAGGAAACCTTTTTTCTAATCTTTACGTTACAACAACTCTTGCTGCATGTGTACTGAGCTAAGGACAGCATGCGTATACAATTTCTCCCATCTTCTTTTGGAATGAGGAAGTCCCTGAGACCGACACTCACTTTCACTTCCTGTCCCAAATGTTTATCATCTATTTGCCTTTTTCATTCTAAAGCTAGATCTTCCTGGGGCGCCTGGGTGGCTCAGTCGGTTGAGCGTCCGACTTCGGCTCAGGTCATGATCTCGCGGTCCGTGAGTTTGAGCCCCGCGTCAGGCTCTGTGCTGACAGCTCAGAGCCTGGAGCCTGTTTCAGATTCTGTGTCTCCCTCTCTCTCTGACCCTCCCCCGTTCATGCTGTCTCTCCCTGTCTCAAAAATAAATAAACGTTAAAAAAAATTTAAAAAAAATTAAGCTAGATCTTCCTGTTGACATTGTCTCTGAATGCCCTCCTCCTCCTCCTCCCTCCTCTCAGCTGTTGCTTGTGGCCTTGGAGCTGGACCAACCCACATCTCTCTCGGAAAGGGCACAGCTGCCATAGTATGACATGTGGAGGTCTTTACTTTGAACCCAGAAGAAGGATGAGGAGAATGGGGTCGGAGTTCTGGCTTAAGGAGAAGAACCACAGGTGAAGAGACTCTACCTTCCTTGGAAGAACAAAGGGAAAAAGGGAGAAGTCATGAACCACCAGGTCTAAATGACAGTCACCTAGGGGAGAAACTCAGTAGCAGTTTCTTCCTGGCATTAAAGACCATAAGCAATAAACAGAAATGACAGTCAGTGTTCCAAACCCTGCTGCTGTCATACCTCAATGTGAGAGGGGCAGCTCTGAGACCCTGACAAGGATCTAACAGTAGTAATGGCTATTTTACTACTGCTGGTAGCTAAAAACAGTACAGAGGATTGTGAGGATCATGCTTTTGTTCCATAATTTAGTTTCTAAGTGACTCTCCATGCTGTTTATCACCATCACCAAAAATAATGCCTTTTCAGTATCAAACGCATCGGTCTTCTGTATACATCTGGGGTAGGGTTGGGGTCTGCAGGACCCCACTATGAGGAGTGGGGAAGAGCAGCTTCTGGGGGAACAGAACACTCTTCTTCTCTGAGCCACTTTGTGTGCTTTGTTCTAGTTTTGTCTCCCAATGGCACGGGCTTATATGTTGATGATCATATCAGAAAGCTGGGGGGGGGGGCGGGGGTTGGGGTGGGAAATCTCCCTGTAAACTTCCTTAACACCAAACATACCAGCTCACTCAAGCATCCATGAGCATCAAACACAGGCTCAAGTCCACAGAAGATGCCTGGGGCCATTGATGGGCAGGGTCCAAAAATAAAACAAAACAAACTCTTTTTTTTTTTTTTTTTTAACATTTATTTATTTTTGAGACAGAGAGAGAGCATGAACAGGGGAGGGTCAGAGAAAGAGGGAGACACAGAATCTGAAACAGGCTCCAGGCTCTGAGCTGTCAGCACAGAGCCTGACGTGGGGCTCGAACCCACGGGCCGCGAGATCATGACCTGAGCCGAAGTCGGATGCTTAACCGACTGAGCCACCCAGGCGCCCCAACAAACTCTTAATCTGAAGTAGTTCAAGTGACTGGATGGGCTTGATTATTTTGGCCAAAGACAAATGTCTTTCTTTAAGGAGGCAACCTTCAAAGATAAAAGCATTGGGTGGCTCAGGGGGTTAAGCAGTTAAGCGTCATGATCTCGGCCTGATTTTGGCTCAGGTCATGATCTCAGGGTTTATGAGCTGGAGCCACATACAGGGCTCCATGCTCACAGTGTGGAGCCTGCTTGGCACTCTCTCTCTCTCTCCTTCTTTCTCTCTCAAAATAAACAAATGAACTTTAGGGGAAAAGAAAAAAGAAAAAACAGTTGAATAAACTGATTAAAAGGAAACTTCAAGCCCTCTTAGTGGCTGAATCATACTTCAGTAGGATTTCTGTAGGTGTGAAATTCCTCCACCAACTACCATCCAGTGTTCAGAACACAATACTATGAGTGACAATCATTTTCTCCTAAAGGAGTTTTCCTTGCAGTTATGTTGCTTTTTTTTTTTTTCTCCAAAATTCTCAACACAGTCTAGGGAGGTGTGTTTTATTTATGTTTCCTATATGGTCAGGTTTATGCTTGACAATTATAATTCTTTTGAATCTTTGTATAATTCTTCCTCACCAAAAAGCAACACTGTGTGTAACACAGAATTATATTCAAGCATAGTGATACAAGCGAACATAAAAGATTTGTAGATCACCCGGTCACTGAAACCGACATCACTGAAGAGCGTTGATGAGGTATCGCACAGAGATGTTGGGTGGCTTCTTATGAAAAGCAGAGACCCATGGACGGGAGGTCAGGCTGAGTACTACCCTCCTCCTGAGAGGCGAGCCCAAATCCATCCACACCGGGGTAAGTCTGGTGACTTCTGTTCTGCTGAAACCCATGCTGAATGGATTTAGACAAACAAAAGGGGGGATAAACCCTTATAGCACAGCAGCCTATGATGACAGGAACCGCATTTCTGCCTGTAACCAGTGGGGGCGGATTTTACAAGGTTCTCCTATAATTGGGGCGCCTGAGTGGCTCAGTCAGCATTGGACTCTTGAGTTTGGCTCAGGTCACGATCTCACAGTTCGTGAGTTCGAGCTCCATGTCAGGCTCTGTGCTGACCATGTGGAGCCTGCTTGAGATTCTCTCTCCCTCTCTCTTTGCCCCTCCCAGGCTACTTCCCCCCATCTCTCACTCTCTCTCTCTCAAAATATATAAATAAACACTAAAAAAAAATCAGTGTGCTTGGGTGGCTCAGTCGCTTAAGTGTCCAACTTGGGCTCAGGTCATGATTTCACTGCTGGTAAGTTTGAGCCCCGCACCAGGCTCTGTGCTGACAGCTTGCAGCTCGGAGCCTGGAGCTTGCTTTGGATTCTGTCTCTGTCTCTCTGCCCCTACCTCCCTCAAGCGTGCACACTCTCTCTCTCTCAAATATAAATAAACATTAACAAATAAAAAAAAATCCCAAAGTTCCCCTATGATTGAAAAGACCAAGATTTCAGCCCAACTTGTCATTTGACATGTGGCCAGACTTCATCTGTGCAATACAGAAGTTCCCGCTGCCCAAAGACCAAAGGAAGTGGGTGACTAGACATTTCAGGTAAGCGACCACCTCAGGTGTGATGTGTGTTTCCATTTTGGCCGAATTTCTTTTCAAGTGCCCGGGGCTTTACACACAATGACTGAATTGTTCAGACACTCAAAGATGCCTCATGTCTCATGTCTCTCTGGAACCCTGGAGTAGGGATGCCTCATGTCTCTCTGGAACCCTGGAGTAGGGAAGGGTATCTTTCTCCCCTCTAAGCCATGCCTCATGTCTCTCTGGAACCCTGGAGTAGGGAAGGGTATCTTTCTCCCCTCTAAGCCAACATCATCCCCAAAGAGGAAATTGCTGCTCTGGGGTTGTCACGTGGACTCTAATGGATTTCTTTCTGTGGTCAGATATTCTATTGTAAGTAACTCTGGATGTCACTGTTCTCTTTCTCTTTTTGACTTAGATTGTTGCTTTTTTTGAAAGATTCTATTCCTTGGCCCTGCAAACTATATGCCTACTTTGTCTTCTTTTCAACTGTTTTCGGAATCTTTGAGGATAACCATAATGTTTAAATATTTGCATGTTCAAGCTTAACATATGGAGCTTTCTCAACTTTCCTTCCGTGGCATAGGTTCTGCTATGTGCATTGCAACCAGACAGTCCTGACTTTGAAGACCTTGGGAAAATTACCAATTCTTTTTGAGCCCAAGTCTTCTGTTCTGTAAACTGGGGATAGCAATGCTGTAAATTGATTATTGATTGTTTTCTAATGTTTATTTATTTTTGAGAGAGAGAGAGAGACAGAGCACAAGCAGGGGAGGGGCAGAGAAAGAGGGAGATAATGGAATCCAAAGCAGGCTCCAGGCTCTGAGCTGTCAGCACAGAGCCCGACGCGGGATCATGACCTGAGCCAAAGTCAGACGCTTAACCGACTGAGCTACTCAGGTGCCTTTATTATTGATTGTTTTTTAATGTCATGGGTGAAAAACCATTTATTTAGGCTCACAATGTTGATGGATGGGTCTTCTGGTTTAGGTTGAATTGGCTAATCTCAGCTGGGCTTGTACATGTGTGTAAGGTCAGCTGACAGGTTGTCTGTATGCTGGTTGGCCCAGGATGGCCTCATTCATGTGTGGTGGCCAGATGTGACAGAGGTGACTGGGCTACATGCCTCTCAGACTGGTCAGGGTTTGTTTACATGGGCATAATGTTCTAAGAAGCCTGAGTGTGCCTCCCCGCTTTTGAAGCCTCTGCTTATATCCCCTTTACTAACATTCCATTTGCCAACGTGAGTAACATGGCTGACCAGATTCAAGGGATGGGGAACTGGACTCTGCTTCTTTACAGGAAGGGTGGAGAATTGCGGGGGGGTTTACAACCTATCCCGTATGTCAACCCCATAGGGATGACACAGGATTAAATGACAGACAAAATGCAAAGGGCTGAGTGCAGAGCCTGGCACGTAGCAGGCATGCAAAGTTGGTTTTCCTCCTCCATGACACTTCATCACCTGGTGAGGGGGGAGGGCCCTGCAGACCCCGTCTCTACAGAATTTACCTGTCAGGGATGATGATAGGATTAATTAGATCTGAAAATTGCCTGGTAAAGCTCCATTAGTTCTATGGAGATACGCAGGATGTAAATTTAAGGTGTTATTACATTATTATGGCTTTCTCATCCTGGCTGGGGCTGCAAAATCAAGACTATCAAATATTATAGGCCCTTCGTTCTATTTTTACTATCAGAGTACCGGCTAATAAATTTAAATGGGAGAGACGGAAAAGTAGGATGACCTCTTTTCTACCAATTGCATCCATTGAGAATTCTGGTCTAAACTTTGAGAACTCTGTCTTTTTCTACGGGGAGGAAATGACTTGGTAGTTCAGATTCACGTGTAAGGGTTTCTGCAAAGGTGGTAAAAATAGTCTGTCTATGGAGCTGATTTCTCCTTGGGAAATTTTATCGAAGGAAATTGAATGGCGACCAATCTGAGCTGGACTAGATTTTTTTTTTTCCTTGTCCCTTTCCGTTGTGTCTAAGTACATACATCCCTTTCTTTTTCTCTTCTATTTCAAAACACGATTTTAAAATATTGAAGTAATATTTCTCTTTCCCTTTAAAATGCTTGTTCCAAGCCAACAACTTAAGCCTTCTTTTTTTTTTTTTTTTCCTCTCAGCATTTAATCTGTAATTTTGTAGGTTACACTCATTTGCAGATTTTAGAAAGTGCCTTTTATTCTTCTCTAAGTGTTAGAGCAATTTAGATTAATGGGCCTCGGACTCTTTGATACCCATTTTTAAGACATCTCAAAATGTGTAGAAGACGATTCCCTTTCATATGTGATAAGTAGAAATCTTGGCAGACGGAAGACTTTTTTTTTTTTTTTTTTGTACAAAAGAGATCTTTGGAACTGCAGAAAAATTGCAGAAAAGAGAGAAGAGATCTTCCATATTGTAATTTCCTTCTTTTTCCCGTGCTTGGGGAACGCCGTCCTTTGCAGCTTATAGGAAACGGGAAAGGATATAGCATGAGGTCAGGTCCACAGAGAGGGGACAAGGGGGGGCCAGCCTGCTGCTCATCGCGAACCACCCCCGCACTCTGTCCCTAATGGTCGCCACTTGTTCCCAATGTTTACAGAGTTTAATTTCCACCTCATACTCCCTTTATCAGTGCAGGATGGCTCTGTGAGGACCAATGTTCTCTTATAAAGAGAGTGGCCCTGGGGGCGCCTGGGTGGCGCAGTCGGTTGAGCGTCCGACTTCAGCCAGGTCACGATCTCGCGGTCCGTGAGTTCGAGCCCCGCGTCGGGCTCTGGGCTGATGGCTCAGAGCCTGGAGCCTGTTTCCGATTCTGTGTC